>NW_005434630.1:467683-554504 GCF_000315625.1 Guillardia theta CCMP2712
TTGCCCCTCTTGTCCCGAGCTAACAATAAGTTTTTCTAGACTCTGCTTGATCGGCAGGTCAGACTGAGCAACGCTCCACTTCCTTGCCTGCCCGTTGCTGTGCTCAACTCTCATGTTTCACCCGTCATCTGCCTCTCAGTCTGCATGCCCATCGACCTCCTCGTCGACGGATCCGCCGATGGTACGGATCGATGATTCTGGTTTCCCCCCTCAATAGCCGTTGATGTTCATCGCAGGAAGGATCACTGTACACAGGATGTCAACGTCAGAGCATGTGAAGACCATCCGGTGCCCGAGCAAGTTGAGGATGGAGGTGTGAGAGCTCGGGAAGCAGAAATCTCTCCTCTGACTCCCCGTTCTTCTTCCTTCAGGTTGTGAGGATCATAGAGAACGGACTCCTGCTGGCGTACTCGCGCCAAGACAACTTGTTGCGTGCGTATGCACTGGCAGGAGACGAGATTGCAAGTTTCTCCTTCGGCTCCTCAGTCATGACTTGCCTTACTGCCTCCTCCTGCGGGAACTATGTGTTTGCCGGTGAGTTCAATCCCCTGGCTTCCTCCTACTCATGATCGTCCGCAACAACCTGGCCTTCCCTCCCCTTCCTCCACAAAGCAAGCGGGTCGATCTTTCAGTCTGATAGTTGTTTGTAGGTGAATCGACAGGAAATATAAGGATCCTCGAGGTTCCCTTCCTCTCCGAGCTACAAACTCTCTCCCCTACCAACAGCACAGGTCTTCAATCACGACAGATCTGACTAGACGGAAAGCTGATGACGTGTGCTCAGGGCGCGTTGACTTCATCGTGCTCAGCCCATGCAACAACTACTTGCTGTGCGGCTATAGGAGCGGACATGTCGAGCTTGTTACAGACAAGGGACAACTATTGGATCAAAAGAAAAAAGCGTTGGAGGATCTTGGGATATATGGACTGCTGTGAGAATGTGATTTCACTCTTGTTTATGTACAGAGAAGAAAAGAGGTAACTCTACATCATAACATTGCTCCACTTCATCAATTGTATTCGAAGTCCATATTGTGGTGCTTGTCGTATACTTCAGGATTTCGCTTGCTCCATGGCTTGGTGAGCTTGGCATGGTGACTCACTTTGTTGTGATTGGTCTGCTTGCTTGCGACAGCAAACTTTTCACGGAGGAACTGACTTTGCTTGGACTGCTCCTTGAGGATCTTAGAGATGACACGAGGAAGGTTCTGCAGAAGCTTGGCAGGCATGTCGATGCGATCAAATCAAACGAAAATCAAGAACACGAAGGGTAGACGATCGGGATGGGTTTGGGTCTTGCAGAAGACTCAGAGGGCTTGTAAGAAGATCGAAAAAGATAGGAGGGAGGGATGGAACCTCGTAACGAAGGAAACCAGGGAGGTGGGAGGAGAAGGTTGAACTTGGTAGGCGAAGGTCAGGCCATCGCTTTTATAACCCCACACAGGGAGCAACTTCTGCAGGGTAGGGTAGCCTTTGGCTAGGGGTAGTAAGTGTGAAGAAGGGAACAAGGAAGGGTGTAAGTCTAATTCAATGATAGTCCATAGAGGGGTGTGTTTGCAGACTAGCTCGATTTGTATGGGGTGGGTACTCAAACCTTGGGGTGCGATAGAGAGGGGGGGTGGGGACTTCGGGTACAAGAATCGTCACTTTGCTCCAAATTTTAAAAGAGGAAAAATAGTTATAATTTTCAAAACATTTGAAGTCGATGCTCTATCATCGTCTCAATTGAAACTTCAAAACAAATATTTCCGAGGATGTATCAAATGTTTATATCATCATTGTTACATTTACATGTGCCCATCTTTGTGGCGGTTGCATTCGAAACAAAGTCTTTTTCTGCTCTTTTGAAATTGAAAACTTTCATTTTCCGATTATATATATAGATATAACAACAACACACGAATAATTTAAAAGGTTTTCTTTTGAAGATTTCTAAATTTGTATTTATACAATGTTTTAGAAACATCTTTAGATCTTTCTGTCAGCGGCCCCACCTCTATAAATTCATTTTTAAAAACTTCTACCCCTCATCCCCCCACATCCTTTCTGAGTTCCTTCTCAGATTCCTTCTGGTTCCTTCCAGGGTTCCTTCTGCAGTTCTTTATTGCGCGAGGCAGCACCACGACACCAACTAGTAGGGGCAAGGGTGGGGGTGGGGTCCAGTAATGGGAGGGTAGGGTACATCACACACCCGCCTTTATTCCCTCCAGAAATATAACATATGAGGGGTACACATGAAAATAATGCTGACTGCAACTCTATAGGTGGGGTAGTCATTAGAAGGGCATGGTGGAATTCATGTGCGCTCCTCGAGTTCACCAAGTGCACTTGCTAGATCCCATATAGCTCGATGCACATGCTGGGAGACGGATCAGCGACGACATGCAGTAGGGAGGGCAAACCTGTCGTTGACGGCACAAGCAACATAGTGCTAGGTACCAGGAACGACCTTCACTGTTCTGGGACAGTCTGGCCAGCCGCACATGCACTTTTCTCCTACCTGCGATCTCATGACATGTATGGAAAGGCGGTGCTCGAGTTAGGATCAGGCACGGGTTGGTTGGGTCTACAGCTGGGACGCGTTTTCCCTGAATCACACCAAGTCTGCACAGACCATCCAGACTACATGCATGCACTCATTGAAAGCTTGTCTGAAAATTCACTCCCCAACGTCGAAGCTCGCGAACTTGACTGGGCGGCGCCATGGCCTGACGAAGAGTTCAATAAGTTCACCATGGTGATAGGGTAACCGATGATTTGCCTAGAGCACAGAGAAACACTGATGCCTCATTTCGCAGGTCGGATCTTGTTTACAATGTCTATCTGACCAAGGTGTTAGCAAGTTGTTGGCGGAGAATTCTGGATGCTAGCAGCAACGTGCGGATAGTATACGCCCACATGCTGCACCGCTGGCAGGATGCCGGTGTGGATTGGCCGTTGCACGAGGCGTGTGTATCGCATGGCATCGGTCTGCACGTGTTGGAAGTGAACGGATCGCAGAGATCTGAGGACCGTAACGTGGACGAGATTCCCCAAGGTCAGTTCCCGGTCATCTTCCAGGTTCGATCAGGAGAGATGCCCAAGTACTCCACCGCCCTGCTCCGGTCGGCCATCACGCAGGCAGAGATGAGGAGCATGCGGGAGTGGGAGATGGCAGACGAAGACGAGCGATCGGACATTCTGATGGCAGCAGCCATAGCAGAGATTGAATGGTGATCCCAGCGGGCAAGCGTTGCCATTGGGCTATGCGATGAGTGTGTCAAGATATGGTTTCATAACCAACTCATCAGAAGTGATGAGGTCTTATTCGACGAGATGTTCTCTTGCTTTGTCTGGTTCCGACAGTCCGAGCGCTACCAAGGCGATCTGGTCAGGAACCGCTACAATGCAGCTTCCCTGGAGTTTTATGAGGCAATGACAACAGTAGCGTTCTCGTCTCTACTTGCTTAAGAGGAATGTATTGAAGAACAGAAACACGGGTTGGAGACAGTTTTGTAGCACTCGAAGGACAATCTTTACATTTTAGTTTTCAATTCACGTGATAGACATCACACTGCTGCAGCCACACCTTCAAGTGAATAAACACATCCTGTCTTGTGTATGAAACTGGAAATCAGATGTCGAAGTGTCACTGGAAGAAGAAGTAACAAAGTATATAGCGTCTTTGCCCCCTTCAACCTAGTCAAGCTCATCCATCAGCAATCCGCGCTCTAGCTCCTTCAACGTGCCTGATCCACCAACTCGCCACAAGCCCCATGCCACAAATTTCGATGTTGTCTTCGGACGACACTAGTACAATTCCAATATGCCCACAAACACCTTCCAGTCCCAGTTATCCCAGCAGCGCTGCTTGATTCAGGTTGAAACATTCTTTTCAGTGAAATATATCCCTGCCATGTTTCGATTGTACTGCTCCAAGGGAAAAAATGCACAAGTCGACGTACCCGCCGCGTCGCTGTAGTACCCTACTCCACATGCTGTGCAAGCCGACGTACCCGCCGCGTCGCTGTAGTACCCTACTCTACATACCGTGCAAGCCGACGTACCCGCCGCGTCCTTGGCTGGATCGTATTGTAACATGGATGGCCTTGCAGCTGTCTCGGGTGGCTGTGACGCTGGTTACTATTGCTCATTATCGGGAGGACTCGAAGCACGGCCGAACGGAACAACTTCAGGTTTCGGTCCTTGCCCACCTTGTCCGGTTGGAACTGTGCAACCAATCAGTTGTCCACCAGGAACATTCTCTGGGGTTGTATTGTACTGAGTGAAACTGCAAATGATTGCCAAAGCTGCTCGGCACGATACTTCTGCCTACAGAGAACACCAGCATACCACAAACTTGTCCAGAGGGATTCTACTGTCCATCATGAACGATTAATCCACGTAAAAATGACTGTCCGATTGGCAGTGAATGTCCCGCAGGTCGGTTTTATCCCAAACCATGCAATGCAGGTTACTACCAAGATCAAGTAGGCCAGAGCGCCTGCAAGGTGCTGTCCTATGTCCGTCGGGGTCCTACTGCCCTTCTGGAACCAGCGTTGCACATCCTTGCAGCCCCGGGACATACGGGCCTTCACCAGGGCTGGCCGCTTGCCAGGGGTGCCCGAGCGGGAAAGCATGCGTACAGCCAGGGACCATCACGCCGACGGTATGTCCGCGGCAGGATACTACTGCGAGTCGAACAGCTCGTCGCCTACTCCGAAATGACGCAGTCTCAAAGACTCTTTGCGCCCATATCCTCCAGCATTTCCTTAATTGAACATGGAATACTCTGATCGATCGTGGCATCTCGAAACATTAGTTCGTTGCCGAAACAATTGAGATCAACTGAGAGAAGAAAGCATCCGTCACTTAAACGCGACCAGCACTTGAAACAATGATCATCACGAGAAAAAGAAAACAAAACATCTGCATGCCGCCCCCAGCTCACATCACTGACGATTCCTTTATGCCCAAAAAGAGCCTGACACCTCCCCGTCTCTACCTCCCACACCCGTATCTTCTTGTTGTATCCTGTTGACCAGGCCGCGATCCTCCTCCCGTCCGGACTCCAGCTCACGTCGCTGACTGTATCTCCTTCAGCCTCCAGCACCTGACACCTCCCCGTCTCTTCCCACACCCGTATCTTGCCTCCGTCGCCTGATGACCTTGCAGCGATCCTCCTCCCGTCCGGACTCCAGCTCACGTCGCTGACTGTATCTCCTTCAGCCTCCAGCACCTGACACCTCCCCGTCCGAAGCTCTACCTCCCACACCCATATCTTCTTGTTGTATAAATAGGACCTTGCAGCGATCCTCCTCCCGTCCGGGCTCCAGTGCCAGCTCATGTCGCTGAGTTCATCTCCTTCAGCCTCCAGCACCTGACACCTCCCCGTCTCTACCTCCCACACCCGTATCTTCTGCCCGTCGCCTGATGACCTTGCAGCGATCCTCCTCCCGTCCGGACTCCAGCTCACGTTGCTGACTGTATCTCCTTCAGCCTCCAGCACCTGACACCTCCCCGTCTCTACCTCCCACACCCATATCTTCTGCCCGTCGCCTGATGACCAGGCCGCGATCCTCCTCCCGTCCGGCGGACTGCAGCAAACACTACTCCAGCCCACGTCGCTGACTGTATCTCCTTCAGCCTCCAGCACCTGACATCTCCCCGTCTCTTCCCACACCCGTATCTTGCCCCCGTCGCCTGATGACCAGGCCGCGATCCTCCTCCCGTCCGGACTCCAGCTCACGTCGCTGACTGTATCTCCTTCAGCCTCCAGCACCTGACACCTCCCCGTCTCTACCTCCCAGCCTGTCCATGCCCGTTTTTTTTTTTGCACTGTGAAAGTCACTTCGTACCCACTGTCAGCTATTTCCATTGATTCTTCGACATCAGTTTGAATTTGAGTTACTATCTTCTTACCATCTTGACTCCATTTCACGTCCGCGATCTCTCCTTCAAATTCCTGCAGCACCCTGCTGCAACTTCCTGTTTCTACTTCCCATATCTGTAACTGAACGGTTTCATAATCTGATGAGTCTTCATTTTCTGATTCTGATTCACTCCAAAGGTCTGAATCTGAATCAAACATGTCTGAGTCCTCGTCACTGTCTAGCCAAGAGTCAGAATCAGACTCAGATTTTGACCAGACAGCAAGCCTCTTCCCGTCTGGACTCCAGCTAGCAACCTTTGCCCCTTCCAAATAGCTGAGAAGCTCCTGATTCCTCCCAGTCACTACATCCCAGATCAATATCCTCCCGTCCGGGTCTGAGTCCGAGTAAGTTGCAAATTTTGTTTTTGATTTCTCCCAAGTCATCTTTTCGAAGAAAACATTTTTGTAAGAGAATTCAGTGTTACGTGGTTTCTCGTACATCGGTAAAAATTTATGACCCCACGTTTGCTCAAGAAACGAAGCACACCATCATCATTCAGCGAAATACACAGACCTTCCCCTTGTTTTGAGATGCTCATGATATCCGAGGAATGTTGAATCGATCTTAAGCATTCCTCCAGTGCAAGGTCCCAGACTCGCAGCATCTTCTTGGGATTCGAATGAACCGTAACGAATGTCCTTCCTTCTCGACTCCAAATGATTCGATCAACCTGAAATCCATGTCCCACCACCACTTGACACCTCCCCGTCTCTACCTCCCACACCCGTATCTTCCTTGAATATGACCAGGCCGCGATCCTCCTCCCGTCCGGACTCCAGCTCACGTCGCTGACTGTATCTCCTTCAGCCTCCAGCACCTGACACCTCCCCGTCTCTACCTCCCACACCCGTATCTTCGCCCGTCGCCTGATGACCTTGCAGCGATCCTCCTCCCGTCCGGACTCCAGCTCACGTTGCTGACTGTATCTCCTTCAGCCTCCAGCACCTGACACCTCCCCGTCTCTACCTCCCACACCGTGATTTGATGTTTTTGCTCAGTCCGAGACCAGGTCGCGATCTGCTGCTCTCTTGGTGACAATTTTCGATCATAATGAATGGGAATCGATATGTCTGTTCTTTTAGTACACCCTTTTGTCATGAGATCTACCGTATGTAGATAGCACTTTACGCAATTTGTTGACCATGTGATGTTTCCGTCAGCTCTGAAATTCATATCTCGGATCGCTCCGTTGTTTCCTTTTACTTCAAAATAACATTCTTCTGTTTCGATATCCCATACTTTGATTGAGCCCTTGCTCGACACACATGCCAAGCTCTTGCCATCAGCCTTCCATTTCATTTTCTCAATATCTTCATCAAACCAGGATTCGAGCTGCACATTGCAAATTCCTGATTTTACATCCCACACAAATATGGATCCATTACTTGATTTGGTCGCTAATTGTTTTCCTTCAAGATCGAATACCCCGTGTTGTACATCCTGACCCATGAGGTTTACAACTGGCATTTCTCCAAAGAAAGCACCATCTAGACGAGCTCCTTCAAGCATGGATTCCACAAAGTATCCGTGACTTGCGTCTACACCCGACAGATCTGCTCCCTTCAGGTTGGTCCGGTGAAAGATTCCGTTGCTCAAGATTGCGCCTGCAAGTCTCACTCCATGAAGGTCCAAGCCTGAGAAAGGCACGCTCGCGGCCACCAAGATCGTAGCCGCATTGGCTGAGGCTCTTGCAATTGTCTCAAGCTCGCAGTGCCGCGAGGCTCTGATCACGTCAAATAGTCGTTCTATGTACTTGGGTTTGCTTCGCAGCACCATTGCGTGCTCTTTGATTGACTCTATTTCGTCTCGCAGGTTGTAGACAGTCAGACCCTCTGGCACGATATCGTTTTCCTCGCCCACACCAGCGCGAAGCTCCTCAAAGGTATTCTCGGCAAGGAGAAACTCCGCACAGTGTCATGCACGAAGCTGACCTCCAGAATATCTCCAAGCTTGTTTGTCTTGAGTCGTGTCAGGCAGCCTCTGAGCAGCCAGTATCCCAACTCCTTCTCCACGTGGCCTTGCCTCATCGACAGGTTGAAAGGAGGTTCTGATAGGAAGATCCCCCCTGACTTGTGTCGTATGATGATGTTACGTTGCCTGAGCATGTGAAGACAGAGCTGTTGAGCAGCTCTTGAGTACCAGCGAATGTAATTTCCATCATCAACCTCGGCCTGCTGCGCCAACTCTGCAAGCTTATGATTTTGCTTCAATTTGTCCCACTCTCTTCTATACCACTCCTTGGCGTACTCCTTGTACATGCTGTGTCGTGTAATCATGGATTTTGGCTTGTTCATTCGTTTGTAAAATAGTCCAGGAAGCACAGTAAGCATCACCTTCAACGAGTAGGGTGTGCTTATAATGCTTTTGAGCTCGGGATTTGATTTTAATGCCTCTTCAAATTGCTCCATGCTCAATCCCTTGTGAGATCGCTTCATTACTTGGTCTTCGATGTATCGGCTGATTTGATCCTTCGCGTTCCAGCTCAGTGGACAAACCCAAGCGACTTGAAGGGCTTCCCTTCCCCCAAGCCCATGCGGCCAAAAGAGCGGGTCTGCCTTTCCTTCCATTTTCAGGTAGCCACTCCTACAAGTAACGATAACCTTGATGCCTTTGCTGACTGCAAGCTCCTTGAATAGCTTGTCGACAACATTCTCTGTCGTCCCCATCTCATCATAAGCATCCATTACGACGAAAAACGAGTGACGGCGAAGGAAATCTCTCCACGCCTGATCATTGACTGGCGATTTCTCAGGCCCCACAGCATCCTTCATGTATTCCTTTACACTTTTGCATCTCGGAAGATATAGATACACTGGGTAAGCTTTGTCTGCATGCCATGCTTCTCCCATCTCTATTACCCACTTCATGCCGATGGTTGACTTGCCTGATCCGGCCTGTCCGAGAAGCAGCAGGACACGCTTCCTTTTATCGTGCATGAAACTATGCAGAAGCTTTGAAGATGGCACACCTGGTGCTTGCCTGAACTCAGGATCCGAATCTGTGCAGTCAGTCTCAATAAAGCAATCGACCGCTTCGTCTACGCTCTCCGAAAAATCACCAAGTGTGTGCTTGATGATTTCACGGAGGTTTTTTGGTATGCTACCGTATGTCCACTCGACAACCTTACCCGATTCTAGATCCACTTTGTCTGCAAAGCCGTACCTATGACTGTGGCACCAGGCATTGATGATCATATTAGCCTTGTGAGGCATGAAAGGAGGACTTTGAGATGTGACCATGTGAATAGAGACTTTAGCCTTCTCTTCCAGCTGTTTTATGGTCTGAAAGTCTTCAAAGAAAACTCAATTGTATTATCTCCTGCTGTTTCCAGCTCTCCATCAGCAGTTCCGTGCACTCCAGTGTTGATATGAATAGATTGACCAAATGCACTCATTGCTTCAACGATCTCCTTGACATCTTCAGCACATACTGGCTGAGTATTCTCCCACAAGTGCTGACCAGAAGCAAGACTGAACACAAAGAATTTGCGATCCGTGGACCATCGGAGAACATAACGGCCTGGTAATGTCTCAATGAGTCCAAGCGCCCTTGCCTCCTTTTGCAAGTCGAACTTCCGTCCCAGAACCAGGTCATCACTATGAACCACAACTCCTCGTTTCTTACCACCTTGACCTAGGTCATGTCGAGATCGCTCTACTTCCTGCTCCAGCTCATCATCTTCCTCCCAGTGCTCACGATCTTGTCCTGCCCTCATCGCTCTTCAAACCTGCCCGTTACTAGAGGGGTTACCGGGCGTAGTACCTGGCGTAGTACTACACGAAGGGTCATGTGTTGTATGAGGGTCTTGGTCGTCCACTCCATAGGGAGAAGCTGGGGAGAAGCTGGGGAGAAGCCTTTGTTCCCTTCACTGCAGGTACGGATGGTCTCCTTCATGCTGACGCTTTGCGGTTTCTCTGATATCTGGCGGATCACCATGGAGCTACGAGCATCGTTACCGCGTACCAGAGCCGCCCGGCTCAAATAACCAGCGTGTTCTATCGCCGACCCCGGCCGATTCTTTTAACGAAAGCCGGGCAGTCCCCGGTCAAAGGCGATGGAGCGGGACGCCGAGCAGGCGCAGCGGGAGAAGCAGCTCGCGCGGGACCGGGCGAGGGAGCGGATCGCGGAGATGGAGAACCAGAGCACGGCGGAGGCGCGGATCAACCGCTCCTTCGAGCTGTACCCGCTCTCGCGCGACGAGCAGGAGACGTGCGCCGCCCTGCTGGAGCCCTGCAAGCAGACGTCGCTCCTCGTCATGCTTAAGAAACATAAATTACAGAAACAGATCATCAAGGTTCATGATATCATTGCAAGCTACATCAATTTCATCCTAGACAAATACAATATTCCTCGTGATGAATACACCAGAGAAGATCCCATGATAGGGTTCAAGGGCTGGCCTGATATCCGTAAGACAGAGCCCATGGACCTTGACCACCGGTTGCTTGATGGGCATGAGCTCGACCACGCCGTTGTCCCTGTTCCACTGCATGGCCTCGAGGTTCTTCATGAAGGGCTCGTCGAAGGAGAAGTACTCGAGGTTGAGCTCGAGGTTCTGGTTCGCCTGGTGCTCGGCCATAATTTTAGCCAGGCGCTGATATGCATAAATGTAGGTAGTATTTCCGGTAGAAGAGTAAGTTCCAACTGGACAGTAAGTGGTGTAGAAACCGGCATCAGCCTTCACATGCCTCATTAGCAGTATGCACGCCAAGACGAAGATAAAGGTCCTCCGCCCCAACATCATCCCCGACACTTGCAGTTCCCCAGCACTAACACTCTGAATACAACTGATATGTGTTAAGCACGCGACGTGCCCAGGCGAAACAGGTAGAGTTTAGGGTAGAGCGAGGGATGGGTAGAGCGCAGGGTAGAGCGAGGGATGGGTAGAGCGCAAGGTAGAGCGAGGGATGGGTAGAGCGCAAGGTAGAGCGAGGGATGGGTAGCGCGCAAGGTAGAGCGAGGAGGAAGGACCGAGCAAGTCGGAAGGCAAAGCCTTCAATCAGGGGATTGAACTAACGGGAGTAACGGGAGCGAATTTGATGCTTCGTTGGTGGGCGGGCGTATTAGAAAGTGACTCGACCCTCAAATTCCAATGTGGCCTTTGTTCAAGGTGATACGTCAACTAAGGTAACTTTCCCTTTGGGAAGCATTCCAAGCATATTTACGATATGTACAATTGCGCGGCATATTGCAAATGGGACATACGGTCGAATCTTTCAAGGCAACACTATCAATTGGCTACATGGGTGGTGGTTTGAAGAACCCGGAAATGGATATTCCATATACGATGACACTAGTACCAAATACATCAAAAATGGGGTTGCACATTATAATGGGTGGATGACAGAGTTTAATGCTTCACTTTTCAGCACTCATGATCATTGGATGATATTTTGTGGACAGAATAATGCTATACATCCGAAGAACATCAAAGCTGCAGAGATTAGTTCTGGCTATGTGATTTATGATGTAGGCACTGCAGACGGTGGATCGGGAAACACACAACTAGTCATTAACACTGGTGTATATCCCCAGGAAGTAAGTGATTTCAAAATGTCACAGGTTTACATATGGGATCAGACGTTAACATCCGACGAGATGGACAATGTGATGTATGCGATGATGCATTACCTGGACACAGGAAAGTCTCTCAAAACGTTGGAGTCGGCCAGCATTGCGCCGATATTTGGATGCTCGGCTTGTCCTGGTAACTATACTACAGTTGCCATGGGCTCATCGCTTTCACAGTGTGCATGCCTGGCTGGGTATTACGATGATGGATCTGGCACTTCAACCTGCTTGCAATGCCCTGCATTGACATCTTCATCCTTTGGTTCCACCTCATTAAGTCAGTGCGTGTGTATACATGGCTATTACGATGATGGAACTGGCATTCGCACATGCCTCCGCTGCCCCCACTTGACTACCACGAGGTCTGTCGGGGCGACTTCGCTCAGTCAGTGCGTCCCGTACGCCCCCCTCGTCAGCTACCAGTTCGAGGACCCAAACAACCTCGGGTATGACAGCTCTGGGAATGGGTATAATGCAACCAACTACGGAGCAACGCAAGGCCCAGGGAGGAGGGGAGATGGGGCGGCAAAGTTTAGCGCGGCTGATACAGAGCAGTACATGACAATGCCCAATAAGATTGATTTCGGGATCATTCAACAAAGCACAGGTTTAACAGTGGCTTTTTGGGGCTATATGACTACATTCTCTTCCATGTATGCAAGGTTCATCGATTTTGGTGGAGGACCAAACAATGAGAGCTTAGCAATATACCCCAACGGGGCAGCAACTGCGCCATTAACTTTCGCTGTGCTTGATGGCGCTACCCCGATTAACATCTCGTATGACTGGATTCCGCAATACTGGCACCACATTGCATTATCCATAAATCCCAATGATGGGTCGACGGATCAAAACAAGATTTCGATATGGATAGACGGTTTGCTGGTCTGTAATGCTTGTCAGCAAGGTCTACTCAGTTCAGTAACTACAGTATCATCTCGTCAATGGTACATTGCAAAAGCGAACAGAGCAAATGGAAAGACAGATGGTTCAATCGATGATTTCCGTATATACAACTACCCCTTCACCCAATTCGACGTCGAGCAGCACTACCTTCCCCTCTACTACCCCACCGGCTGCCTCTCGCAGTCCTACAACCCGAATGCCCTCTTCGCGTTCTACCCGGAGTTGGTGGCGAGTGCCAATTTCCCAGGGGTGGCGAACCTCAATGCCGCGGTCAGCTCCCCTCTCACCACCTTCGACGACGCATTCCGGCAGTTGGTTGCAAGTGACAAGTACGGGACGATCGTCTGGGTCTGTTATGATTGCGACTTGGCACACTGGCTCACGTTCTATAAGCGTATACTCCCTGTTGATCCGGACTGGAGCATGTCCCAGCAGTTTCTGTATCGCTGGATCGCGGACAGGAACACGCCGAATATTCATGTCAAGTTCTATACCAACGAGGCGGACTACCTCGCCGATAACTCGGCTACCTTGTTCGATCCGAGCTACTTCTCCATGACCTACGCCACAATCAGCACAAGTCCAAGTGTGGCGCCTACGGTGATCGATAGCAGCTATTCATACCTCACGTTTACGCATGTGAATGGTACGAGAACCAACTATTCCGTTACATTTCCCCAAGATACCGTGATTGATTACCTTATCATCGGGGGAGGTGGTGGTGGTGGGGCAAATGGAGGTGGAGGTGGAGGAGCTGGTGGATTAATCTACAAAACTGGTGTTTTGGTCAAGAAAGGAACGTAAGCTGTAGTTGTTGGTGCTGGGGGATCTGGATCACGGATAAATGATGCTTACAGCCAAGCGTCGTCAGGTCAGCAATCGTCTTTCAATGGAGACATTGCAGTGGGTGGAGGGTACGGAGGAACACGGGAGGTATCTTCAGGAGCTAATGGTGGCAGTGGTGGAGGAGGATCGAATTTAGGATTTGAAACTGCTGGTAATGGAAATTCGGGTCAGGGAAACAGTGGGGGAGCTGCTTTCGAGAGTTCTTGTGCTAGTGCGGGAGGCGGAGGCGGAAGTGCAGGCGGAGTTGGAACTCGAGCGAGTAGCAATCAAGGTGGAAATGGTGGTCCAGGACTGGCTGTGAGTATCACAGGGTCATCGGATGTCTATGCTGGAGGTGGTAGTGGCGGAGCCACTTGTACGCAGGCTGGTCAAAACGGGATGGCGGGGAAGATGGATCGGGGAGTTCCAACTATGGTGGTGGGGGCGGGGGTGCGGAGGTACCGGGTCGTATGTGATTGGACCCGCAGGTGATGACGGTCAACCAGGTGTCGTCATCCTCCGTTACCGCACGAATCACGAGGCCGTGTGTTTTTACTTGTTGAAGGATTGTCAGAGGTGTCAGGATGGGTTTCAGACGAATCAATCCCTCGCAACAAATCAGTCTCAATGCGTTTACATGGATTTTGTGCATCCCTGGTGTCCAGTTGGATTTTATTCATCCACGGGGTTTCAGGAAGCTCAAGATCAACGTTGCAATGGTCGTTGTCCTCAGGCATGGTATGGTAATACTTCGCAAAGTCCTTTTGGAGGTTTAGATCGTTCACTCACAGCTACCTATGGACAACATTTATTTATGGCTAGTGGTTCTAAAGTTTGGTTGCGAGTAAATTTTTCAGATATCGTTACCATTACAAATGTTCGATGGTGGCCTAGAACGGACTATCCTATGTGGGCAAGTGGTGAAATCTGGCTTGGAAATATATCGATGGAACCAACGCTTAATGAAAGATGTGGTACTCGCAGGTATGGGACTTACTTCAAGGACGGTTACACCGTTGCTACTGTGAATTGCGATGTCAGCGCGATGTATGGATGGATTGACGCAAATCCACCGTACTCATACGCTGCAGGCGCATGGTTAGAAATAGCAGAGATCGCATTCTTCGGCGGGTGCAGCCCCTGCCCCGCCGGGACCACCACGCTGTTCAACGGGCGGACGGACCCACGTGAATGCTACAAAGTTCAATTGGATACACCACCGTGTTCTAAAGATACATATTCATCTAACGGAACAATGTACAACTGGGGATTGATGTGCGGATTATCGAATAACGAAATTTGCAAATCAAGATCGCACGATATTCCAGTCTGGTCAAACACTTATTCATGGAGGCATCCGTTTACATCTTTGGCAGGGTATATTCCCTACCTAGCTACCTATGAACTTCTTGATACGACCTTGAATTTGACTACATTATCTACAGCGAATGTTCCATATTATGTACTTGTAAGATATGGAGGAAAAGCGTTACTCGGAGCAAGAAAGATATGGAAGGCAGAAGCGGAAACATTGCAGACTAAGCGATGATGTGATCGACCTGACACGTAGCTTCCAAACGAATTGTATTTAAATCGATATATTTGTAACTATACATTGGAAAACGCGTGAAGGGCACATGGAGGTCGTGCGCGTGCGCGTGAGCCGGCCGTCTGCGTGGTTCCGTGATCCAATGGACGTGGATGACGATAGCGTTGCAGGCTCTCACGTTGTAAAACGTCACGATTATAGCGACAAAGGGAATCGGCTATGGATCATCAAGACTGGATTGGTTCAAGTCGGATGTGGTGACGAAGGAACTGACCAACAAAGCAGCTATCGTTTCGAAGATAGATCGTATCATAAGTTTGATATGGCAAGGGAAGCGGGTGTACAAGCGCTCTTATCAGCACGAGAATGGGGAGCATGCACGGCGTGAGAAGAAGTACCATATTGGTGCTTATTCTGACTCTTTAGAACATTGGTCTGAAATGAACAGGTACAAGCTATACGATATAGAGGGTGAAATAAGAGGACTTGAACTGGATAATGAGAAGGAAATCATCACTGAGATTGATCTTCTCATAGATCTGTTGCGGGATGTGATGGTCAAACTCGAGGTGATCAGCGGGCAGTGGGACCTTGCATCGCTTGTATGTAAAAATCCAATATCGGCGTTGCCGAGGTTGTATCCCAATGAGGTATTGGGTGAAATGGAGGAGATCGCGATCATGATGATGTATTGCAGGAAGGCTACAATCCTCATCAAGGAAAACTTCAAGGCTATTTTTGATAAATATCAACATGGGAGTGCCTTGCAGGACAAAATTGAACATTTACAACATTTGTATGACATGGTGATCAATAATATCGATGTTAAATCCCAGAAGGAGGCAAGAATATGCTTTGATATCAAGTCATTGACGTTCGATCGTGACTTAAACGAGGATAATGTTACTCAGGCACATGTCTTGTACTTGTTTTTTTAAGAATCTTTCCAACCAATATTATGTATTGTCGCTTCCGCTTCAACGCGGGCTCGCACGTCGGCGCCAACGTCCTCCCGGTTTCCAGGAAGATGTTCTTCGGCACGACCATGACGGAGTGCCTCCCGGCCCCGGGGCTCAACCGCCAGAGCGGGGAGCAGGGCATCAACCACAAGGCCATCGAGCTGCTGTCGGACCTGGAAGGGTGCCGGAAAAAGATGAAGGCCGTCCTACGAACCATCCAGCAGGAGTCCATGCAAGCCAAGGCCTCCTTCCAGTGCATGCCGGTCAACGCCTACGGCGCCCACGAGGAGGGCGACGCCTACCTCTCCGACTTCCGCCGCTACGCCGACTCCAAGTACTGGGCCCCCGAGCCCCCGGACTTCGTCGGCATCTCCCACGGCTTCACCCGCGGCTTCATCAACGACATCCGCGAGCACAAGCTCTACATCGTCTGCTCCGGCGGCCTGAACTACGCCTCCCACAACTTCTACAACATGATCCTCGACATCGGCGACCGCGCCACCGCCGCCGAGGTCCATGAGAGCGAGGAGGTCCACTGGCTCCGGAAGGCGTCGCAGCGCTCCCGCTGCAAGATCATCAACGCCGTCGCCGACGCCTTCGGCCTCGACATCCCCATCCAGCTCGACACCCACGAGCACTCAGCCGAGGGCAGCCACGTCGCCGCCCCCACCGCCGAGACCCTCCACCACGACATCCAGCGCACCGCCCACGACGTCGTCTCCAACCACGCGGTCAACACCGAGGCCGCGGAGAACGGCGTCCTCTGCCCCATGCACCCCTGCGAGGGCATCTGGCTCTTCCAGGGTGCCCATCCTGATAGAAACAACTACAATGGAGGTGGTTATCCAAACGTACCGACCGTGACAATCCACATTCAATGACCGATCAGCCTGTGCACTCTAGCCAACATAGATTTGAAATGAATTAGCCATGCTAATATTACCATCACTGAAATACCATTGCAACGTAAAGTCATCTACCTGATTTGCCGCGATAAGATCATTCAATAATCGTACAGGGAAAGTTGATCCTGAATCGAAACAGTAACCGAACACTTTGTCTGTTCCGCACAATCCGGAAACCCATTTGCACCGCAAAAGTTTTCAAGATTCACTTCTTTGGTACAAGTACTGCTGACGCCAACATCAAACAAGAGAAAAGATGACAACCCTGTCAAACCACACAATCACGAGCCCATCGCGGCCCATTGTGAGCAGCTGGAGTCAAGTAAGGCTTACGCTCCATGTTTTCATGTTAAGGCGAGCCCTCGAGAGGAATCCAGAAGAAAATATTCAGAGAATTGGGAGTGTTGAACCGCCTTACATGTACCAGAACAAATGCGCTGTAGAGATACACGTATCGACCATACAATCCACATGTCATCTTTGTAAATCCAATGACCGTAGGTGTGAACAACCCACAGTACAAGTTAGTGGAATATGAAACAGCATCGTTTCCTATCCAAACCTCCACCGTGGAACCAGAAAACTCGGTACCACGAGGATAAATCCAGACCTCGTTGATGAGGCGAGGAACATGAAGCAATGACAACAGTAGCGTTCTTCTCTCTACCTGCTTCCGAGGAATGTATTGAAGAACAGAATCATGGGTTGAACAAAGTCTTGTTGGACTCGACGGACCATCGTTACACGTTAGTTTGCGCGCATCATCTGCCACGTTGTGAGGGTTTATCATTCAATGATAGTCTTATTTGGGAAGACAGTGGGAATGTATGAAGCATGCTGTATTTTGAAAAGAATGTCCCTGGTTGTTCAGAGAAGGACTCTATCACATTGCACAACAAATCTGACAACAACGCAAGCTGAGCGATTTATTAACAATAATCACGAAGGCTAACGAACTGACATGTAAAGTCAACACCAAGAAGCTTAGACCCTGGTTATTTTCGATCAAACGACGCAGGTTCCTAGCATTCACAGTCTGTGTTGCCAGTCCAAGTCGTCAACTTCTGTACTATGTAGAACAGCAAAGCAAGAAATACAATCACAATGGACTCAGTTCCGCCAAAGACATCCATGCTATCCCTTCCTCTCCTTCTATTGCCCTGATCATCCTTCCCATTCGTGTCCTGTCCGTCAGGTCCACCGTTCCTTCTCTCTTCCTGCATTTCGACCTGCAGAGGTTGTTTGTCCCCGTCTCACCAAGACGGCTCACTTGAGCTGTTCAACTTGCGATGTTTAGCTGACAGCAATCGTTTCTCTTGTTGTTGCGTTCACTTCAAAGCAGCTCTCCCCTCTTCCTTTCCTATGTTCCTCCATGCACCCGCTCCTGGTCCAAGGTTACCACCACCTGCGTCCTTGCCTGCATGGCAGCTATTCTCTCAGTCACGTCCGTTACAATCCTTGTAACAGCAAATGCAAACCCTCCCCATGCTGCTCCTGGCTGTGGCCATGTCTCCTCCCCCTACGCTTGCTTCGCATCCTCTCCCTTCCTGTCTTGCGTTTGCAGCTCCGTCTATCTTTCCTCCTTGCTCTCTCCCCTCCTCTCTGACTTGCAACTTTGAAACACGAATTCGTGGGCGAGCACTGAATAACATGCGCAAATCCAGTCCTCTGTCACTGTTCCATCTTTCACGATCTTGCTCTAGAAGATTTTCGCCCGAAATGAGCGAGAAGATGATCGAAAGTCCCTGGGATGTTCGACTCCGTGGGCCGTACAGCACCAACGACAAACTCTTGCAAGTGATAGGGTGAGTCGGCCGGGTGTTTGCTTCTCTAGAGTGATCTCGTTGCAAGCTATCTAAGGCAGAATCCTGCTTCAATATCAGGCCGACCGATGTGCTACGAGGTTGCGATTATCCCAGCCGCTACCATGACGCTTAAGTGGTGCGTTTCAGCCAAGTCAGATCCTGGAGAAGAGGAGGGAGCGCGAGTTTGCTCTTACGCCTGCGTTTGGTCTGGTGAACTAGTCGTTTCCTCCTTCCATTTTCTGCCTGATTGCAAGTGCTAGACCCCTGAGGACCTCGGAGATAGCTCCTCCAACCACTTTCTCGTCGTTGCTGTCTCCATACTGCAACTGGCCTGCGGAGGACTGGTGAGAGCGACTCAACCAACGACCTTTCCAGAGTCTTTCTCCCTCCTGCAGTTCCATCCCTCTCCGAGCTGCAACAGTCCTGCTGCCTCATGCTTGTCACTCCTCAAACACTTCCTCCTGCTCGCCTCTGCCTTCACTCCCGCACGAATCCTCCAAGGTTTCATGTCCGCATCATCATGACTGTAATCACAGGACGAATGTCACAACAATATCACCCCTCTCTCTTGGGACGACGGCACAATCTTCGGCGGACCCCCCGGTCTTCGATTCCAACTTGATCCTCTCTTCCTGCTGATGCCGACCCCTTGCAGTCTACGACAGCCCAGCCAGGCAGGAGGCAACGCTCTTGCACTGCCTCGTTCATCTAAGGGAAGGACATCATCCCGGCGAGTTTGGCACGGGCTACCAGAACTCGGGCTACTGGGCAGGTAGGAGGACGTGGAGGCTGCGCTGAGAGCTGAGGGAGCAGCAGGAGGGGTGACGGAGCATCCGACGATGAATCAGGTGTTGATACCCTGATCAGGGCAGTGGTGGCTGACCCGGAAAGATGTAGATGCAGGAGGTCGCACGGACAATGGCGGCAGGGGTAGCAACGGAACGGGAACGGGAGGTAGAGAGGAGAGGAGAGGAGAGGAGAGGAGAGGAGAGGACTAGAGGAGGCAGAGATTGTTCGAGGGTCGTAGGGGAGAAGGGAAGGGGGAGAGCAAGAGCACAGGGAAAGAAGTGGGGGGGGAGGGAGGCAATCTTGTGGTCTCATGCTGTTTGCCATGCCAGCTGCTGGAGCCGCTCGGGAGGGAGTGGAGCAGCCAGTCCTTCGTCAGGTGAACCCGCACTGCCTCTTGCTCCTAATGCCTGACTGCTGGGGGCCTGCTGGGGGCAGAGCTTGTGCGGACGCCATGAGATCGAAGGAGGAAGGGGCGATCAGAGTCTGCAACCTCCTCCTCAACCTCCACCTCCGCCTGCTTCTCGAGCACGTCCTTGCTCGTGCTGGGCAGGGCGCTAGCCTGTGATGAAGGAGATGATGAAACTTCGATCTACTGCAGATTGTCGTGTACTGAGGAGATGACAGGCCAGATGCCCTGGCACTCAGTGTCACCTCTCGCTCTCCTCCTACTCGATTGAGCCAGTCACCTGCAGGAAGCGATCGAAATCTACCTGTCTGTCAGAATCCTCCGTGCAGCGGAGCACGATGAAGTCGACCTCCTCCTGCGCATGAAAAGATCAGCCATAACCTTCACCATATCCTCCTCCTACTTGACTCCCCCCTCCCCCTCGCCACCCTCAACCTCAGGGGCATCCTCATCCTCCAATACTGCACCATCTGAACCTCCTCCTACACCACAACATTTCACCTCTGCCTACAACTCCTTCCGCTCCTTGCTCTCTTTCTCCTTCGCACCTCAGAGTAGCCGAAGGAGTCGAGGGCCAGGCGGAGCTCGGAGGAAGACAAGGCTAAGCGACGGGAATAATGTGAGAGGTGAGGCTAACAAGACAGAGTGGAGGGGAGATAGGGAGGGAAAAGAAGCAACCTCCGCTGCCGTCGAGATCAAACGCCTGTGCCAATTTTCAGGTCTGGTCGCTGGTGGACGGGGGAGGCAGAGGGCAGGAGGACGGGGAAGGGAGAAAGAGTCTGGACAACGTCGAGTAGCGGGAAGAAACGAGAAGGCTGGAGGAACTTAACCTGGAAAAGGCTCCATGCTTCAGAGTGAGCAAGCTGTTGTTTGGCGTTGAGAGCCTTGTCCCTAGGACACGTCGGTTGCGCAAGGAGAGGCGACGGGGAGGGGGATGTAAGAAGAGGGAGAAGCGAAGCAGGTAGGACAGGAGCAGGAGGAAGAGGAGGGGGAAACAGAGAAAGGAGTTTCACATGTCACGGAAAACCCAGGTGAGCAGAGTCTGCGCCTCCGCCAGCGCCTCCGACCAGCTGTCCTCCTGCTGGGTCCCAGCAGCTTCATTGAGCCAATCAGAGATGTCGCAGCTCTCGTCAAGCTCTCTCAGCCACCTGGGGAGAAGAAAATCAGCGTCTCCTCCCTCCTCCTCTGCTCCCCTCACGCGTCCCACGCCTTGGCCAGCGACTGGTTCCGGATCCTCCCTATCACCTTGGTGCCTTCTTAGCTTCTAGACGAGCTGGGACAGGAGAGAGCAAGGGGGGCGTAAAGGAGGAAGGGAGGGGAAGGGGGAAGCAGGGAGAAAAGGAGATTCTGACCATCTGTGCGGTCAGCCGCTGTCTGCGTGCAAGCTTTGACGAGAGGAAGAAGCTGTAAACCTTGTCATCAAGGAGAGGAGGAGGAAGGACGGAGGAGGAGGAAGAGGAAGAGGAGGAAGAAGAGGAGGAGGACAGCGAGGGTGATAGAGAGACCTGTGCGAGCTACCAGCGGACGCAGCGATGATCTTGATCCCCTCAAGGAACTTGATCTTCGTGGGAGCCTCCAACCTTAGAGGCGTCACAGCCCCGACCCCCTCGATCTCTCAACTCACGCGGACTTGTCTCCTCCTCCGCACTGACCATTGAAGTTGCACCCACAGGCGAACACGTCTCCCTCCCTCCCGACGAGGAGCGAGTGCAAAGAACCTGCAGTGACATGCACAACCTTGCAACTCCGCGTCAACTCTTGCTTACTCTACTTCAGATCCTCCTACCTCGACTCCTACCATCGCTTCCATCCTCACAGGGCTCAGGACGTATCTCTTTCTGTCCTCTCTTCCCGTCCATGCGAGGCCCAGCTGACCAAACTGATTGCTTCCTGTGGCAAAAACCTTGCAGGATCTCAGGAGGGCAGGAGGGAGAGCAGGGGGGCGCTACTGTACCTCCTGCTCGCTCGTGAGGAACAGCGAGTGGTAGTCCCCTGCGCTCGCCATCATGACGGAGTAGGAGAGGAGGCCGTGGATCTTGGAAGGAAACTTTCATTGCAGGAAGATCGACAGCAACAATCACCCTTGTGGGCTGCAGAATCTTGTCTGTCTCCTCTCCAAGCCCCAGCCGTCCATGCCCCCCGCTGCCAAAGGCGTAGACCTGCCCCTCTCTGTTGATAATGAGGTTGTGAAAAGCTCCACTTGTAATGAAGACGATGTTTGAGCATCCTGGTAGGGTGTTGGTGACCAACACAACCAGCATGATCATGATCATGATCATGATCAGCAGCAGCAGCAGCAGCAGCAGCAGCAGCAGCAGCAGCACCGCACAATCAAGAACAACAAGAACAAGTCAATTTCAACGTTCCTACCATCTATCACGCTAGGTTCAGCTCTTCGCATCGCGGCCTCTCCCTCTCCCTCGTGCTCCTCGTGTACCCTCTCCTCCTCTTGAAGATTTCCCAGCTGGCCGACGTTCCCAGTGCCGCATGAGCTCACCAGACCGTCTGCTCGCAAACTCTCAACATCGCCAACAGGACGTTGAGACTGACGCACCGTCCGTCAAGATCAGACTGTGGTACGCTCCCGTGCTCACGCTCCTCCCACGCCCTGCTCCCTGTCAGCGAGAACTTTCACGCACTCCAATGCCGCTCACCTGAGATCTTGTCCACCCTGCCAACAATGCCAGACATTGTCAATCTCCTTTGCGTGGAAGCAACAGCCAACAGCAGCAAACCTTCTAGGCGTCCTCTGCACCCTCTCGTCATACCTTGGAATCGAAGTTATTTGCTGGAGGGATGAACAAGCAGGAACAAGCACCCCAGAGCTCCATATCTTCCGTCCCCACATGACAAGACCATCCCGCAGTCTGACAACAGCATCGAGTGTCTTCCACGTCCTCCAGTCAGGTTCTTCTCAACCTACTTGCTGAACTCTCTTCACCTCGCTCCTGCCGCCACCTGGACGATCTTGATTTGACCATTGCCGAAGAGGGAAGGATGGAAATGAATCTCTCGTGACACGAGCTGGGAGAGCGTCAAGCTCCAGCTCAGCAATCTGCTGAGACCTGCTCATAGACGAAGTCTTCGTCCTCCATCTCGCGGTCCTCGTCCGACACGCCTGGTTGAAGGAGACCCAGCTGGCCCCACTCGCCAGATCCACAAGACAAGACAGCTCCATTCTCGTTGATGAACAAGGAATGACCCACACCTGTCATGCTATCAGACACTTGAGGAGATTCTACACAAGGCTGGCTGCACCTGCTGCGACTGCTGTGCAGGGGAGAGATTCGTATCGAATCAAAGCAGGAGTGCACACCTGCGAGAGGACGTCAGGTGCAGCAGAAGAAATCAAAACTTTCCTCTTGCGTGTGCCCGAGGCCAGTCTGCCCGAAATTTCCTCCCCCACAAGCGAAGACATCCCCTCCCACCATCGACTCTCTTTGAAGCTGCGCAAGGAATTTTTCCTTCGCCTCCAGCTGCCTTTGCAGATTTTCTTCGATGATTTGACTCTGTAATCTTCTTTCCTCCTCCAACGCCAGGGCAAGTCGTCTTCTCCTCTCCCGCTCTTCTCTCGCAAGCCTCGCAGCTGCCTTGACCTTGGCCGCTGCTTCGTCCAGAACGAATCGAAACCTGACCAGCAGTTTCGTGCGTTGTCCGTCGAAGCCCAAACGATCTGTTCATTCTCGTCTCTCACTTCAAGAACCAACTCCACGCCTGGAGCACCAGGCCTTGAGATCTTCTCCATGAGGGCATAAAGTTCGATTGTGCATTGTCCTATCAGCTCGCTACCTGTGACATCCCAATCATACAGTTGGACCGATAAGCAAGCTGTCCTTCTAGCATCCGCAAGACTCTTCTCACTCAGCTGCATGTACTTGCCGATGATTTCTTCACCCTGCCACACAAACTTGCGTTAAAACGCTGCCGTCCTGCTCCAACTCTGATCTCCTCACATCGTCGACGGGTAGCTCGAGGACTTCGTTCCAGGTGGGGTTGAGAGTCTTTCTCACATGCCTGGTCTTGAGGGAATGCTCTCCAAGAGAAATCGTCACGAAAGGATCGCACAGCCCGATCGTATCCGTCTGCCAGGTGCTCGTCAGTCTCGACCCTCCAGTCATTGCCCTACCTCACCTTGGGCAGGTGGGTCCCTTTGATCACCGTCATCACCAGCAGTCCCTTGGGCCATCCCATGAGCTCTTGAATCTCGTTAAGCTCCTTCATCGTTTCTTGTTCTTACTGCTTCAGGCCAACAACAAACATCGCGCAATGTGAATCATCCCTTGTGAATCATTGTTTTACCATTGTTTTATTGACTCATCAAGTTTGACAAGCCGTTGATCCTGACTCAGGTGACTGCTTTTTCAGTCAATAAAGATTGTTGGCTTTGTGCCACCCGGATTCTTTACTCAAGGCTTTACTCAAAGTTAGTGCAACGGAAGTTTTAACGGCGGTCCGGGGCCGGGCCCGGCACGATGTGACTTCAATGAAACGAATACAAATGTCACCCTGTAGTTTGAAAATCTCCACCTCAATTCAAAGTTACTTTGGAACGACACTACCGGTTGCAAAAGGTAGACCTTCTGTTTCCTAAAGGGGTGGGGTCATCGACTACTTCCCGGGCTGGTCACAGGGAGTACCAGGGGGGACCGTCGCTATGGCGGCAAGAAGGGTAGTGATGGGGATGGTGTTGAGTTGGATGTGGTGGGAGAGTGAGAGCTGGTGGTTCCTTGGGAGCTCCAAGATGCTCGACCCCTGGGAGCTACATCCCTCCTTCAACGCCACGAGAGAGATCGCAGAAGAGATCGAACGGCTGGTCGCCAAAGCTGAGTTGGTCGTGTCGGAGCTGTCAGACTCGAAGATGAAACCTGTGTCGCACCAAGGAAGGTTTCTTACCTCGTATCCCTTCCAACAGCTGATAGGAGGTGATTCTTCCTGACTCTCTTAATGCATGCTAAAGCACTAAATTCTGTAGGAGTAAAGCAGAAAAGCAACAAAGTTGAAGCTTGGGACCTCGAAACGAATTCCACACGAGAAATGAGACTGTGGAAGGCGCAGAAGAACCTGAAACTGCTGAAGAATCTGTGGATCGATGTTCAGAACAAGAGCAAAGTGTACGAGGGAGCAGTGACCGCGTTGATTTCAAACAACATCACACTTGCGGCGATGCGAGCAAAACTGCGTGAGGTGAAGTTAGGAGAGGCCCAAAGCAACGTGACTGATGGGATCATGTTCAGCATCATGTGATGGCTCAAGAAAACAGAGAAAAGCTATCTCGCGATCAGCTCAGAATGGTCTGAATGAAGTACAAGCTTTGTGTACTCACCTCGGATTTGCAGCGATCGTTCATTTCAAACTTGTCGCGGCTGGACTTAGAGCCCTTGAAAGACATGGTACTTCCTTCCTGCCCGGCTACTCTCATCTCTCATCTTTCCATGCGTAGTTGCCCATCTCGTGGCACCAGCAGGTACTGAGGAAACGAGAAGACGCGATCGCGTTTGTGTCGAGGTTGAACCGAGCAGAGCATCGCTTTTTGATGGAGCTGTTCGGAGTCGTCCAAGCTTACGTCAGCGTCCTGAAGATGAGAACGAATCTCAAGGAGTCTCTGAACCAAGCGAGGTGTTGCCATGTCTTCCTTGCTTCCACGCTCATTCCTTGTGTATCACAGGAACTACAGTGCTTTTCAAGATATCTTGTCGAGAGAGAACGAACGTCTCAAGTGCAGCATAACACCTCCTCTTGAGATATACACTGATGTTGACATGAAAGGTTAAATGATGAAATCAGGAACTTGACATACTTCTGGACACAAAGATGCTCGAAGCTTGCAAGTAATATGTAGTAATTTAGAAATTGCGATTGTTCTAAAATTCCTGCAAGATGACTTGTCTGTGGCAAAACAAGATCGTGAACTGGAACAATCTTTCTCGAAGAATATCAGTCAAAAGCTAAATCAGGTGAGGATTATTTTGCAAAGACTGCATCTGTCACAAAAAGCACAATAGACCATGTTGACGCTAAGGCTGGCGCAGTTGAGATGTGATTCCACACCAGGTTTGCTCGCACGTGACTCCCTGTGATACGTCTGATGAGTCTCTTCAAAGGCAATGACATGAACGCTAGTGGCGAGTCAGCGTTCTTGCAGGAGCTAGAGCTATGTATGAATCGAAGCAAGGACTATCAACGGCAGATTCGTCACCATGAGTGGAATGCAAGGAGGCTGGAGGGAAAAGTCCGCTATCTTTCTCAGCATTCGACTTCTTGGTTGGACCTCAAGAACTTGGTACTGTTGTACCCGTGGCTGCTGCTCTAGACCTGAACTGAAGTGAACACGTCAGAGAACAAGAACATGGTTTGCGATCAAACGAGGTCTGGTGACGGTCTATGCGCTGGTCGTTGTGGGTGAGTTGGTCATGCTAAAGATGTATCGGTGACAGGAATCGTTGCAGGCTTGCTGATAGCTCTCCTGATAGTTCCCATATTTATTGACTACCATCGGCGATTCCCATTCCCTCAGTCCTTACTGTCTACCCTTGGGATTTCATTCCACTTCTTCCTAGGGATCTCGACCCTGTACTTGATGGGGAGATTCAATCTGAGTTTTGGTATCAGAGTTTGTTTCTTCTTCGAGCGAATTGAATTCCTTTCGTTGCAACAGGATGGGCGATAGCAATCTTCCCGATTTTCAAGATGCAGATTGAGTTGAAGAGGAAATTCTTTGAATCGCAGTCTTCATCGGTCTTGTTTCAAAATCCTGTCAAGGAGTCTGCAGAGATAGATGCTCCTGCCGTTGATGTTGGCGTGGAGATAATCTCTGCAGTCCTCGAAAAGACGACAGAGATGGTTGGGTTGCGCGACCCCTACGTTCTTGTGCTGTATAATGATCAACACAAGAAGACCCAAGTACGTTGTCTGTCCTTGTTTATCTGCTTCAGTGACCGACGATCAACCCAGGTCAGAAAATCTACATTGCTCCCTGAATGGAACGAATATCTTGAATTCAATGACATCAAGGATTTCGATGACATGATTGAGATACAAGTGAAGGATTGGGATAGATTCTCCAAGGATGATACTCTCGGCACCATCACTTTGCCTCTGGCTGAAATCCTCGGACAGGTCGAACGCGGCAAGTTCTCTGCCATAGAAGAGCACGAGATTCTAGCGGAAGACCAGGAAAGCTCCATTGGGATGCTGAGAGTGAAGTGGACTTGGGACTTTATCGCAGTGAGCGAGGGCAAGCAGGACCCCTTGGAGAAGTTCGACTGTGAGGACCCGCGTTGGTCCTTCTCCAAGGCCTGGAAGTTTGACTCGGGGTACCTCCGTCATGAGTTTGAATCGGCCTCAATGCTCCTCCAACATTACTTCCCCGCCTTGCGCTCGGCGATGCTGACAGTTTCGCAAAAGCTGCTGACGTTTGGCATTTCATATCGAGTTATCCATGTGTTTGTTGCCTGTATGGCTAGCTATATCAGCGGGAAGCTGAGACTGGACATGAGTTACGTTGTGCTGATAGTCATCTGCTTGAAGAAGTGCGAAGACTTTGTCTTGTACATCAGTTGCATAGAGAAGTTCGAGAAGACCATGCAAGATGATCACAGGTGTTGCGATGTTTTCAATCCTCAATGCACTGAGATGGTGGAGCAGAATGAAAGCGATCAAGAATTGGCAGATCCAATTTGTTCCGACAGAGCTCGAGATTCCTGATTCTCACCTCTACGACCTGCTGCAGGTCTTCAGACATATGCGTCCATATCGACTTGTTCACTCAGAAGTCTCCTGGCTCAACGACTTTCTTCAAGCCACATGGATACGATATCAACACTGGTGATTTGAACTTGTTCACCTTGTTCTTGTTGTTTCTGAAGCAGCCACAGGTTCACCTCTTATCTGCAGAACCTGCTCAATGGCCTGCTGGGTTTGTTGTGGACATGACCTGAAGGACGCGTTGACTTTTGGACGCAGGTCAATTCTCGCTGCAAATCAAGACAGTCAACATCGGGTCTTCGGCTCCTCGGATCAGAAACTTGAGCGCGGTAGCTCCGTCCCCCAGCATGCTCCCCAAGTCCAAGGACCTGCTCGTGGTGACAATCGTGCGAGGAAGGAACATCTTGGGGAAGAGAAGCTTGAGGAACCTGCGGGGGATGTGCGACCCGTACGTCAAGGTGAGTCTGGATGAGTTTCGCAACGCCAGGACCAGCACCAAGAAGAACTCTGAGAACCCTGTGTGGGACGAGACGTTCAGGTTCTACATCTCTGAAGAAGAGTCGGACAAATGGAGCGTCTCCCTCGAGCTCTTCGACGACGACCCGGGGAACGACAAGCTGATAGCTGACGTGGTCCTAGAGCACGACTTTGTCAAGACGTTGCAGGAGAACAGATCGCTGCAGAAGGAGTTCAGGATGCAGAAGGACGGCACCTTGCTCGACATCTTGCTCACCGTGAGGTTCAAGCTGGTGGAAGGGAAGACCCACGTTCCTGCAGAGTCTTCCTGCCGACTGTATCAGATGAACTTCGACTGTGAATGGGACATGGACACGTCGGTTAAGCTGCGAGCTGCTGGGTTCCCTGTGATTCTGCAGCTGATATCTGCAAAGTTCTTTGCGAGGATAACGTTCGAATGGCTCGACCCACAAACCATGATGAACAGACCTCCCAAGCACAGACGCGAGGAGCAGGAGTTCTCCAAGTTTGGCTTCTTGTTCACAGTGAGTTGTGTCGATGGTGATTGTGACTCACAAGCGACTTCAGGAGTACATGCACGTTGCTGACTACCCCAACTTGTTTCGGATGTGGATCGACGTGCGGAGGAAGCCGATCTTGGAGTCAAAGGTGGAAGCGTTCGGAACCATCGACATCTGGTCGCTGCCAGGGATGAAGTACATTCAGAACACCTACGTCACCGACCTCATCTACGACTTGTTCCCTATCAAGATTGACATCTCAGATCCCAACAAGTTCCACGACAAGTCGAAGGGAGCCGTTTCGAAAGACTTATTTGGGTACCTGAACACCAAGGATAACGATCAGCAGAGGTTGGATGTCATCGACTGCACCTCAGCTTATCTGATCTGTCTGTCAGGTTTGCGTTCCTCAGCCTCGAGCTCATCAGGATTTCTCCTGTGAAGGATCAGTCAGAGAATTTCTTTCTCTGTGTCGTTTCTCACGGAGCTGTGGAGATTGATGACGAGAGTCCTGAAGAGAATCAGCTGCAGTCGAACGCGAGTTACTTCTGCTGCAGCTCGACGCATTCAAGCAGGAAGGGCTGGTTGCTCAGGTCCATGCTGATGAATATCCAAGATCCTTTCAAAGAGATGTTGAGGTTTCAAGTATATTCCTTGTCAGGATATCAGATCGCTTTCCATGGGAAACCAATATTCCAGACTAGCATGCGCGTCAGTGAGTTTCTTGACAGACATGTAGTGCATCGGAACTTCATCAGACGGCACGTCGTCGTCGAGAGTGACGGCCTCTGCCTGGAGCTGACAGCAGAAATACGCACTGATCTACAAGAGCGATCAGACCGCCAGGACATGCCCATGGCCGTGCCATGCAGCTCAGACAAGGATGATACCGACTGGCTCGTCGTCGTGCTGGAAGACCTTCAGTTTGAGGAAGAGATGGACTTTAGCACGCTAGCATGTACCTTCCTAGTTGAAAATGCTTCTGGCTCTTGCATCGCTAAGATAGAAGACGCCCAGTGGAATGGCGCGAAGGTAGTAGTCGCTTCATATTGATTTTCAACGTAACGACACAGAACTTTTATCAGAAAAATCCCTTCTTGATATCAATACCATCAGACATCCGGTACCTCTGATGTTCCAGAGCTGCGATGCGATTGAGTGCACTGCCAGGACTTGTATGCTCAAGATCAACTTCAGTATAGACGAGAAGTACGTCCTGCAGGTGAGTTGCAGCAGCGTGCTGGTCCTCTCCCCACCTGAACTTCACTTCCTAGTGCGTCAAGTTGCTCAACGAGTGGAAGTCGCAGGGCGAGGACCACGTCATGAACATGTCGGAGCACCTTAACGTCGCTCACAACGTCAGCAGCAGCCCAAGGGTCCGCAACAAGTCTCGATGCGTCCTCCTCGGCCACCTCCTGTGGCACAGGTGCGCGGCTCAGCTGCGAGCCTCGGCTTGACGCCTGGGCAGGAGGATCCCTGGGGAAGCGAAGCCTTCCATCCTCATTCGGAATCTCCGCGTTCTCCACCTGCCCTGGGAACGCGGGTTCCAGCCCCCGGACGCGCAATGGTGACCAAGTGGCTGGTCGTTGGCTGCTCCTGACGTCCTCGCAGCATCGTAGGGAGTTGCGTAAGATCAGAGTGCGGAGGGAGCGGAAACGCAGACGAGGGGGAGGGGAGACAGGGAGACTATGTCAGGAGCTCGCTCAAGCGACAGGAGCTGTGCGTTGATCAAGAGGTCGCTCTGCTCGGGTGGCTGACGGGGGTACAGGAGGCCGTCGTTCTCTGAGGAGTTCCGCTTCCAGCCCGAGCTGGGGCTGCTGGGCGAAGCGAGCGGAGGAGAGGTCTGCCTGCGGATAGAGATCTTGCAGATCGATACCGCCGGAGGAGAGAGAAAGGTAGGGACGATATGCAAGCCCCTCCGCAGCCTCTACGTCGAGAGCCTGGCCAGGGAGAAACCCGCGCGATTCTTGCAGGAGATGTCAAGGGGTCTGAGGCAGGAGGTAGTGGCGCACTGCAGTGAGGGGTTCACGGTGAACGGAGAGCCGTTCAGCTCAGCCGACTTTGACATTCACTTCCAAGGTATAGAAGATAGAGGAGACTTACGATGCCTAACATGACCTTTACACTTCCACCAGGTGACTGGGCCCTGATTGTTCCAAGTGCTCTCGAGACATTCGTGAGAAAGCAAGAGCAATCTCTTCTCAGGACTTGATCGCATTGCACCCTCTTCCTCCTCCTCATGCTCGGATGTACGTGTGCTGCGCCGACTGCTTGTTAGGAGGGGAGGATGTGTTCTTTCTGGACGCCTCAAGGGTCGCAGCTCGTCTTAGCAGCTGGTTCGCATTGGTGTGATCCTTCCGCACTTCACGCAGGAAGTGTGCATACGCCAGCAAAGTGTCGAGCTGCTCAGGGTCGAGCTGGAAACGGTCAGCATTGCTGCAGGCAAGGCGGCGATGTTCACCTGCAAGGCTCTTCGGTAGAGCGTCTCAGCCTTGTCGTGGTTGCCGATCTTGGTATGCAGCAACATGCCATAGTTGTGCAGCACGTCGACCTGGTCGGGATAGATTTCCAGCGCCCGTATGTAGTAGGACTCGGCGTCTGCGTATCGTCCCTGCAGGACCTTCCTTGTCAGACTTGGCCCAGCTGCACAGGGTACCTGACCTGCATCTGCCAGAGGGACGCGCAGTTGGTCAAGCTGTTGAGATTTCGTGGGTCTGCGTCAAGGGCACTGGAGAGGCAGGAGGGCAGCCAATCAGTCAGGCATCAGCAGGGAGGAGGAGGCATGGAATCACCGTTTGTACAACTGCTCAGCCAGTTGCAGGTCTCCCCGAACAGAGTGCATGTACAAGGCGTAGTTGCAGAGAGCTCCGGCATGCGTGGGATACATCCTGATCCCATGACTAGTCAGCAGTTGCTTCATGCCGAGAGAGAGGACCTCAGCAAGTCCTGATACTCTCTTTCAACTGTCTTCTTGTCGTAACCGCTTGTTTGCCATATCCATGCTCTCGCGACAAGGCTGTCCGCATGCTTGGGCTCAATTTCCAAAGCAATCTTGAGGAGCTGGTGCAAAAGATTCATTTAGAGGAGGAGCACGAGAGCCGCGTGCTCTTTGATCCTCTTACTTTCTTTGCCTTGTTTGCATCATGTCTTGTCGCATAAAGAAGTTCCGCATACCCACAAAGAGAGTCGACATGTCGCTTGTCGATCTGCAGAGCTCTCCTGTACATCCGCTCTGCGCGTGACGAGTCTCGCACAACATCTCGCAACAACTTGGCCAAGTTGCTCAATGTCTCCACTGCACTTGCAAGAGCACCAGGGGACAGAACGCTTCGTTTGGCCTGTCGCAAAGCACTCTCGTACATGATCTGCGCGTTGCGGAAATCTCCTTGGTCGTGCAGCAAGCGAGCATACGCGCCAAGAGCTTTAATGTGCGTTGGCTCCATCTGCGCGACAAAAGTCACAAGTCAACATCACTGCACATGAAGAACGTTGCTGACCTTCAGAGCCTGTTGGAAGAAGATCTCTGCGCTCTTCACGTCTCCCTTGTGCAGAGCTTGCTTCCCCTTGCTGCTCACGAGTGTCATCCTCAACGGCAGACAAGGACGAGCAGACCTGTAGTTCCCCTCGGCGTCGGGACAGGCTGAAGAGATAGCGTCTTTTAGCAGCTTCTCCTGCTTGTCGCTGAGCGCCTTGTGCTCTGTCAGCTTCAACGTCTTGCTCGAGGCTTCGTTCCCGTCAGGCTCGTTGGGTTGATCTTTGCTAGGATGCTCTGTCGATGACGAGATGTGCTCGTTCCTCCTCTTCTGCGTTGCCGCTGCCTCTTTGTCGGTTGGCCTCTCCACAAACACGATCTGAGACGGCGATGAAGCACCGGCATTCGACGCTCTCATCCTTCCTTGGGTCAGCGAGTGGTTCGGGGTGGTTGGACGATCGTCCATTGGAGGCCGGTGTGACGTTTTGAATGCACCCGTTTCAGCCCCCTCCCCAGGCAGGTCGTGGTCCTCGGCCTCGGACTCCTCCATGTCTGGTTCGGACTCGTCGTCATAGAACGCGCTCTCATCTGAATCTTGCTGCATGCTCTCGACCTTTCCGTTCGCCCCCCGCACCTCTTTATCAGGTGTGCTCCTCGCATGCCCATTGCTGACACCTGTCACTGGGCCCGCTCCTCTCTTGATAAGATCCTTCTCTTCACTCCTGAGAGCTCTGCGCTGTGCTACCAGTCTCTTCACTAAGATGTCTTCATAGTCAGCCGTGCCCGACGACACCAACTGCCGGTACGCTTCAATACTTGAGGTGAAGACACGAAAATGACAAGAACGTGAGCTGATGGAAGATTGAATGATTGTGAGACGAGAGCGTGGGTGTGAGGGAGATAATGAGGATTGCTACGAGACAACAAGCCCTGCAATCCTACCTAGAATTCTAATAAACTCTACTACTACTACTCCAAGGAGAAGGAGGGTGGGAAACGGGGCGGTGAGGACGAGGGCGAGGGTTTTCACGAGGACGACAATGCGCACAGGAACGAAGGAAGAAAGTGGAGCAAGGCCAAAGAACAGAACGAAGCGAAGAGGAGAAAGAGCAGATGATGGAGGAGGAGGTGTACAGGAGGGAGTGGAGGCGAGGAGGGAGGAGGGATGAGAGCATGGGGAGTAGAAACAAACCTCTTCCTCTTGCCTTCTCAGCTCTTGCTGCCGCCTCCTGTTCTCGATCAGATCCGTCATTGCTCACCAGCGCCCGCTCCCGCAATGGAACTGGTGGGCCCTGCAGTCGAAAGACTGAATATTTCATCTTTATTTATGTATCAATGTTCAAATATTGCAAGCATATTTCAACTTTCCGTGAAAATAAGTCACCATAATCGCGAAGTCTTCGGCAGTTGTGATGCTTACTTTGACCCGCCTAAGGGTTGGGGGTGGCGTCAGGAGTTAAGTCAGAGGGGTACTTCTAGGGATAATCACCTTCAAAATGTAGGGTGGGGTAGTGTGAGCAAATGGGGTAGTGTAAGTAAAAAAGACTCCGACTGCAATCAGTGCCGAGCATTGCAAGAACTTGGCCCGGGCCCGGCCGAGTGAGGACCGTACTAGAAAGGACTGCCATGATCGGACGGCGGGTTGCGGCACTGGCCGGGAGGAGGAGGAGGAGGAGGAGGAGGAGGAGGAGGAGGAGGAGGAGGAGGATGGTGGGAGCCTCACTCGGAGTCCTGTGTAGTACTGTGACACGGCGGCACTGCCCGGCGCCGGCAGACCGTTCACACAGCCTGGCCGCTGAGCGACTACCGAACGTGGGCCGCAAGCCTGATAGTGGAGAAAGAGGGACGCCGGAGCTGAGCCTCGGATGTGAACATTTTTCAATGAGCAAAGAGTCAAGATACGATCCCCTCACGGTTGTGAGGCCTTCAGCCTGGTGCTGGTGATCCATTCCGCCATGTCCGACGGTCGATGCGACCCCTCGTGCTTCACGACCACCGGCCTGGTCACCATTGCGCAGTCAGAGACTCCCGTCAATCACACTTAGATCAACTCACCCCGACGAACCCTTGAGCACCAGGAACAAGGAGGGGAACCCTGTGATGTGGAACTGCTCGGACATCGCCTCCGGGATCTTGTTCTGCCATCCATCCATCCTGGCGAGTCGCACGCCGATGCCCCGCTCCTTGACCTGCAGCATCAAGAAGCCAATGAGTGAAGAGGAGCAACAGGGTCACAAAACGCACGGTCTTGGCAAGCTCATTGAAGTCCGGGTCGAGGGACTGGCAGTGAGGGCACCATGGCGCGTAAACGTCGAGGAAGAAATCCTCACTGCTGTTCCAAACGACTTCCTCAAAGCTCTCCGACTTCACCTTGGAGAGCGTCACGACTTCTTTCTCAGTCTTCAAGCACAACTCACCAGGGCGATGCCAAGGTCTAGGGCTCGTTTCGAGGCATCAAAATCCCACAGGTAGCCTTTCCTGACCCTGTCCGACCTCCGCTCGAGGTCTCTGAACGATCCGGAATCCTTGGCAAGGTGCATCCCGCACTCCGTCTTGCCCTTGAACTGCTTCCACCTGCCCTCCCTCTCACTCTCTCCCTTCCCCGTGCGCTCTGTGGTGAAGATGTCGCCGATAGACAGAAACCCATCGTCGTGCAGTGAGTTGTACGGCAAACCCCTTCCCTTGATGTAGCTCCAGACTCTCTCCATGTCCCAGTTTGCCAGGGGGTTAATCTTTACCCTCCCGTCCGATCCATCGACCTCCACCAGCGGAATGTCCTTCCGCACTCCACCCTGCGACTTCCTTCTCCCCGTGATCCAGGCCTTCACGCCCAGGTCCTCCAAGGCTCTCCTGGTAGGCTCTACTTTGGTGAGGAACTCGAAGAGTTTGAGGTCGACTTTCCACAGCTTCTCCCCGAAAGCTTTCTCGAACATTGCTCGGCTCCCTTCCTTGCTCCTGTAAATCCTCAACTTCTCCTCAAGGCCGAAGTATTTGGTCGCGTCTTCAATGAGCGCGTACGTCTCTGGGAACAAGTAATGAGTGTCAACGCTTACTATGCGTGTATGCTCGAGCAGCCCGAGTTCTCGCAGCATGTCAGTTATCACCAGGCCTTGCGGGCCGAAACTCGTGAACTGAACCCATGAAGGTCCTGATGCCGTCGGCTTGAAGGTTGCGTTGGCCCATCTTAAGATCTCCACCGGCTGCTGCTCGACCGGAAGCTGTTCAATGCGCGAGCTGATGTTCATAACCTGTGCATGTGCCAAACCAGACGATGCTGTGGACCTGAGCCCAAGCATAGAGAGAAGCCCGCTTCCTTGAGATTGAAGAATCTGCAAGGAGGAAGAAAGAGGGGATATAAAAACCACTGCGACAATGACGACAACGAATGGAACCGAGCACAGTACATTGCGCAATGGGAGCAAGGGATGCCTTGCACGCTCCTTTTCCTTGGCCATATTAGAAGATGATTTGTTCCAGGAGACGCGATTATGACTTGTCTTTGCGCGGCTCAGAGGTCTGGACCCTCAGACCGAGAAAGGTGACGGGAATCAAACTCTACCGGAGCAGGCGGAGGTCTGAGAAGGCTTGATGGACACCTTAGAGATCGAGCGCAAGCACGAGAGGGGAGGGCAGAGGGATGGCTTGCGCTTGAGGACGAGGGGGCGGAGGTCTCAAGGGCACCGACAGCGTGGAAGGTATCACGCAATGGGGGCGTGGACTTCGGTAGCCTCACCACGATCCCGCACTATTGTGAGTTGCTGCCTCTCGATATGATTTAAGTGTCAATCTGAGGCAGACTCGATACTACCAGCTTGTTGCAGAAATGTCCGTTGTCGTCGTTGTAACGACGATGCACCTCGAAAATAACGGTCGCATCTTCATCCAGTAACGCCGCAACAGGAAGACTCCAGCTGGCCCGGCCCATAGCCGCCCCACGTTTCTGCGCCGTTATTTTTTTTTGGTTATAATTATATATAAACCATTTTAAAGACGGCAGAAACTTGATCAGACCACCCCCATGACACCCAGTCCAAGCAGGGGTACACTTCAGTCATCTCCCCTCTCAAATTTTACTCAAAACCGTATCAGTGCGAACAAAGTTAATCGTGCGGGCGGACCCCACCACCTCATTGGCAGTTGTTCTGGGGGTCATCAACGTACTTCTGTAGTAAACTCCCCCTTTTTGTTCTTTACATTCGATTTGTAAAGAGCAGACCCACCCTCCGGAACAAAACGCTGTCGTGATTTTATCCACCCCATCACCCCCCATATTCCTTCTCAAAGAGGGGGTTGTACCCATATGTTTCCGTGTTGACTTCTGACCACCAGTCCACAAAGGCCTGCTCTGTACCGAAGATGCTACCCCTATTTACCTGCTAAATACCCCCTCTTTTGACTGTAAAGACCCCCACCCTCCCAATAATGTTAAGAGAAGAAGGGAGTTGTTTCGATCACCCTTGAGTTCTCCCACCACCACCCTCATGCTTTCATTTTCTTCGTGTATCCCTCAATGGAATTTCTCACAGCTCGTACCCTAGGCTTCTAGAAACCCCTCTCTTTGGTACTTCCACTGTCACTGGGCCCAAATATGTTTGGAATGACTACCCCCGCTGTCCCCCTATCGTTTCCTCCCAGAATATCAACTTCTTTGATGCTACCCCCGGATTCTACCGAGTCAGAGTCCATGGTACAATCGCAGGTAATCCTCCCGTCGAGTAAGTACCCCCTACCCCTTATTTTAGAAGGCATTCGTTCACCGCCTACCCCTCGTTCCTAAGCTGTAATTTACTATAGTATCACCTCGAAGTATTTTACATGACCGATGGGCAGTCGGTTTATCCCACGTCGTGTTCACGTCCTACCGTACGATCTGAGCAGGGTACCCGTCCTATTCCTTTACTACCCTCTTTTGATCCCTTGTTATTTACAGCCCACCGGTCCCCCACGGATGGCTTTCCTACCCCACCCCCTCCAATAGGTCCATCTGCAAAAATCAACCATGACTCGCGTTCTTTCCACCCCACCCCCATTTCATGTTTCATCACACAGCCACCCCTCTGGTCCAAAAAAAATACAGTTTGAACAATCGCCGGGGTAGTATATTCACCCACTTGTCTTTGTTGAGGTCTTTGAGAGGAGTGGGGTATAGATACTATTTCTTTCAAGTGATACTGTATTGAATTATCTGATCCCACCAGCATATTTGAACAAGCATATAGCTCACACTCAAATACTACCCTACCTATCAAAGGATACCAACCCACCTGTTCTTGACGATCCGCCACTACCCACCCTACCATGCTCAACTTACGAGACAACCCAAGCACATCCCATCCGAGCCCCGCGCCACCTGATCCTTCCATCTCTTGCCATATTGCTTGAAGTGAACAAGACAGCGACCGGACAGAAGTTGTTTGTCCTGAATACTTTGGTTCGAACCTTCCACACAGTCCACAGACGCTATTGCCATCAAGAAACTTCTGACGAATATCTAGTAGTGTCCTTGCTGCTTGCATTCTTGTTTTGATCAAACTCGCCTCTTCAGGAAAGGTAGTGGTCAGTCGAAATGTTGTCAAGAGAAGAAAGAGAGGCCTTGCAGAAAGTCGAGGAGTGGATGGCAAAATCGCAGGCGCCTGAGGAGGTTGAGGATGAAACAGAAACCAAGCCTCGCTCGAGGCTGAGGCGAAGCATGTCTGTAGATAAAACTAGCGAACTAGTTAACAACGATGAGACTCTGGCTAGGAGGCAGAAGTTGCGCAACAAGCTGAACTCTATGGGAGGAAGCTTCAACAGCAAGATGGGAGGAAGCTTCAACAGCAAGAGAGGCTCTCTGAACATGTCAAGATCACCCATGGCAGGAATCATTGAGCGCACTCAGAGTCATTCAACCAACCGTGAGGATACGGGGAGAGGTCTCACGGGAGGCTACAAGTCTCAGCAGAACCATGATGTATCCTCTCCTCTTGAGAGATTTACGGCCGGGCTCATTGGCACAGCGCTGGATTGGACCAACACGAACTCTCCAAAGAGCGAAGGGATGTCGAGAAGCAACAGCATCCAAGACGGACTTACAGGGCTGTTCTCGTTCTTCACCAACCCGAAGGAGAGCAATGAAGCTTCCGATTCTAATGCGAATGCACAACAAGGAAATACCAGCGACTCCAGTGAACCAGAGCAATCAGATCATTTCGACCCCCCCAACTCTGGTGATTCTTCCAGAAATTTTCGCGGTTGGGAGGAGAAGGCCAGATTGGCGTCTGAGAAGGCGAAGGAGGCGAAGGCTGCTGCTGGTACAGCACGCGACAACTTTGTGAAACGCCGAGCTTCGACAAGCGACTTGATGTTGCTGGACAGAAGCATTACGATGTAAATGATAAAATGTTTCAACCGGATCTCCGGCCCGGCTCCTCTCTGTATCGATGTTTTGGCCGCATTCCTTCCCACCGTGCACGACAGTGATCGGATCGGACCGGGGCCGCCCCGGGCCATTCCCCTGCGCCCGGGGTCACCATGCCGCAGGTCGGACCGTACGCACAATGATCCGTGACGGTCCGATCGGACGTGACGGTCGGGTCGGGCCGGGGGCCGGGCCGGCCCGGGCGCGGCCCCGGCGGCCCGGCGTGACTCGCCATCATCATCGGACCGGACACCGGGCCGGATCATAATCGGACTCACCGTAGTGGCCATTCCGGTATGCGTCTCACTGAGTCATCACTTCCAAGTTTACTCAAAGTGAAGTGAAAAATCAGTACGAGGACAATCAGGAGAGTCGAGGAGGCTTGACCCGTCTCATCATTCCTTCGGCGGCGGCCACAGCGACATCGCTGCGGCATGGCGCGGGGGCCGCCCGGCCGGGCCCGGGGAGTGGTCCTCGTACTGATCTTTACTTAACTTTGAGTAAAAAAGGATAGTAAAACATTGAGTGCCGCCCGGGTTGTCAAATGGCGAGAACATGCGGAAAAGCTCTGATTGTGGCAGGAGACGACGACGACGACGACGACGACGACGTTATGGAGAGAAGGATGGAAGAGATGGAAGCAAGGAGAAGAGAGGAGGTGGAGGCTGAGCTGCGAGGTCCGGTCGAGAAGGTCCTTCGCAACCTTGATTTTGCCCGTTCGGCTCGGCTCGACAGCGCAACTGCAGCATGGGAGATCAGCGAGATCGAGATCAAGACGCTCGAGCATGCAGAGAGACTCGGGCAACAAGTGAGATCAGAGAGTGCTGAGGATCAGGTACTGCAAGAGACGCTGTCTTGCTGTAGAAGAGACCCACGAATCGAAGTACACTACTTCAACCAATGCTTCCAGGATTCCTATGGCCATCGTTTGAACGCAGAAGCAGAGGAAGCTCTCAATGAGGAGATTCAGTCCGAGGGACGGAGAGAACAGCACGTTGCAGCACAGGAGATGGCTTGCCAAGACAAGGCTTGGTTGCACCATGTGCGGGAGTCAGAGCGCAGGCGAACCCTTCGGAAAGCTCTGCAGGCAGAGGCGAAGCTGATCGAATTTCAGGAGAGATGTAGAAGTCTGCACGAGGAGGAGGCTGCAAGTAGATCCAACTTTGAGGAAGGTCACGTCATCGAAACCATCGCAAGATCAGAAGAAGTCTGTGCTCGACGCTTCCACGACTTCGTTTGTGACTGGCGTATTTTATGCAGGAGATGTTGTGGAGAAGGAACGACGCTCTGCTCGATGCGGCATCGGATCGTCGAAGACTCGAAGACCTGCGGTTGAAGAGAATCGCGGAGCAAGAAGAAGAAGCAAGGCTGCAGCAGTCAGTGAAGGTGTACATGGAGAATCTGGTGCAAGAGGCGATGAAGGTGTGTGCGGACCTCGATGTCCTGCCTGCATCTTTTCTCTTTGATGGAGTTTGTCGTTAGATCTCACTTCGTGGAGAGCGAGAGCGACGGGAGAAATGGAACAGAATCCATGAGATCCGTTCGGCCCGCCTGAAACTGAGGCGAAAACGTGCTGGAGGAGCTAGTGAGGCCCAGCAGGTCTAAGTTCGATCTTGTCACGCGCAGCTGCTTTGAGCGATCAACCAGTGTCCTGACTTGGTGTTGTCAGAATCTCCAGAGACTTGGCTTGCAGAATGCCGATGAGGAGACGCTCTCCAAAGAAGAGAAGTAGCTTTGTCAGGCTGCTGGCTCAAGGTTGACACGAGAGTTACTATCGCAGAAAGCTGCTTGCTGAACTTGACAAAAACTGCTCCGAGCTGGGGAGGAACATGTCTTATAGGTCGGTGGCTGCAGTCGTATCCAGATGATTGCGACTGCTGCTCGGCTGATTCTTCTTGCGCAGCATGGAGGATTGGATCGCAAAGGCCTCGAAATTGGAGGACGTCTTCTTTCAATCAAGGAAGCCTTCGTCGCTGCTCAAGTCTGACCCTCACCTCCCCATCCCCTTCAGCATCGTCTCTGCGCTCACTTTCACTGCACAGATACCTCGATGAGTGGGGTTCGAGGAGCAGGGGAGAGAACACAAGGGAGCGGGAAGAAAGGAGGGAAAAGCCTGTTCCATCGGAGAAGCAGTCAACGCCAGTGCCCGAGGAATTGAGAGAGAGAGTGCAGCAGGTGTGCCTTTCTTCTCCCGGCGACTCGAGAGCCTGAAGCTAGCCTTCGCGCAGCTCTGGGACGACATCGTGATGCTGATCAGCTACAGCTCTACCTACGAGCTGTCTGAACAAGATGCAGAGCTCCTGCTCCGACTGTCGAGGGTGTGGACAAGAGTGACGGTGAGTCTGTTTGGTTAGAGCGAGCAGGGGTTACTTGTGCTGTCAAGGTGCTCCGGTCGGCCGTGGACCCTTCAATCCTTCGATCGCAGGAAAGCTGGCAGCAGCGGGAGAACCCAGCAGGCAGCGAAGACGTGATTACAGGTGAGAAGAAGAATACTGCTCATTTCATCTTGACATATGGTGTAACGAAGAGAGGAGAGAACGCGACGAGGAGCAAGTCCAAGGGTTTGTTTCCTTCAGAGAGCACATTCACATTCAGGTCGTCGTCGTGTGTTGTGATGTCAAACTGAGAGTTTGCGCAGGTACAGGAGTGCGAGGCGGAGATCGCAAGTCTTAAGATGGTTATTCAAGATCTGGTAGATATCAACAAAGCCCTCCAAGACAACCGCACATGACAGCCAAGGAAGTTTAAAGGACTTTATTACATCTGCGAATCCCTATCCCAAACTTCTTACCATCTGGGAAACACAATCTGTCAGCAAAAAAAGTGGCGAGGAAAGAATTAGAAAACTCACGGGCGGTTGTCGAGGTCAGAGTTCCATGATGGCCAAGTGCCGTTGAAGGCGAGGGGGAGCTGCTCATGGTGCTGGTACTCCTGGCGCCACATCCACAAAGTCTGGAACATCTGGATAGATTGTCAATACTTCAACAGAATGAGAATCATTCTCAAAAGACCAGCAAAGAAGCACAAATACATTTTGCGATGGACATCGATCATGAGGGAACATGTTTCTGTAGTGTTTTCCTTACGGAAACCATGGGAAACATCATTATCCGGCATCTCACACTATGCATTATCATGCTCGTTCAAGAATAAGAAGGTCTTTCATCAAATATCCCGCTTGTCATCTACAAACTACTTGTGTTCATCCCAATCATTAATCTCTCACACCATACAACTTCTTTCTGTATTATATCATACTTCATTGTCGCTTCTCTCTCGTCTCTCCTTGTTTTCCTCCTCCTCCTCCTCCTCCTCCTCCTCCTCCTCCTCCTCCTCCTCCTCCTCCTCATCATCATCCTAATCATCCTCATCATCATCCTCATCATCATAATCCTCATCATCATCATCATCATCGTCTTCACCTTCTGGTTTGTTACTTCAGGCCTGCTTGCCCTCGATTATAAAGCACTTCCACCACCCCACCTCCTATTCTTGAGATCAGTTTAACCCTACCCCCAGAAATCTCTGTGACCTTGATGCACCGCTACTGTTGAAGGTACCTACCTTGTATTTATGCTAAATTCATTTCGAGAAATATGGGGTTATCCAATTACCCCACCCCACTCAATATGACAAAACATGGAAAACTTCCAGTCAGAACCCCACCATGAACATCTGAATACCACCCCACCCTCAAACAAGGCGTTCGACGACATTCCCAAAATAGACTGAGACAAGTGACCACATCCTCCCACATCCCCTCATCGATCCTGGGAAACTCATCCCCCTCCTTCACCTGCGCGTGAAAGGTATTTAGCTAATGGAGTTTGAAATAAGACCATAGGCGAAAATGCTGAAGGAGGAATACGAGGAGAAGGGACAAAGAGGCAGAGAGAGGGAAGGGAGAAAGGAAGAGAAGGAGAAAAGAGTTGAGATGGAAAGTTTGTATCCATGAGCTGATTTGTTGTTGAGAGGAGGTGGGAAAGGACAACACGATCAAAGAGGTTGAAGAATGCAGATGAAACAGGAGGTCGGAAACTGTGATCGAATCGATCCCAGTGCAACATTAATATCAAGGATTCACTTATGGATAACAGGTTTGCTCTGCTTTTCGACAGACGGCGAATTCAAGGATATGAAATGAAGCAGGTAGGCAAGAAGAAACACGTCCGTGCTATGGCAATGCTGATGGCGGCTGTCTTGCTCGCGGCAAGTGACTGGAGTGTTCTTGCAACACAACGACCCTCAAAGGAAAAGACAGGCTGGAGCATATCGGTGCAAACGGCTCTGAGACTCAGAGGAGGGAAACGGAGGAGGATAAGAGAGCCTATCACAGGAATCCTGTCAGGGCTCAAGGAACGAAGCCCCAAGAGCCCTTACTACTATGAGCAGCGAGAGTTGGCCGCGGAAATGCGGAAGCATCGCAAGAAGAGCAAGAGGAAGGAGAAGGAGGTTGACTGGGAGAAGGAGCTGAGGGAGAAGAGAGAAGGTCTGATCGATCCCAAGAAGCTTCCCGACGAGAAGAAGTTTGGAAAGAAGAGAAAGAAGAGCATGATGGAAGACCTCGCCTACCTGCAGAGGAACATGTCTCTACGTCAGGAGAAGACGCTGAGTGACGCGGGGATCACGCTCGACAGCCTGATGGAGACGAGGCCGCAGTTTCACCTGATGAACCTGACGGTCAGCCCCTGAGCTCGACCAGGACAGTGCTGATTGCTGCAACAGAAGACACAGCTGATCGAGCTCGGCGGGGTTCTCACCAAGCACTGCGAGTAAGACTCCTCCCTTGCTCTCGTGCCACTAACGTGCCGGAGGGTGGTGAACGACTGGATAGACCGCAAGAGGAAGGGGGAGGAGACGGGGGAGTTCGACGAGGTCAAGTGAGCGAATGCCATTCGAATCTCCAGCGATGTTGGACGGCTCAAGTGTCGGCAGGGACGAGAAGACGAAGCAGAGGCTAAGGCTTTTCGACGCCATCGAGTTCGGTATCTTTTGCTGCCACCATCTCCCCCTCCCTGCTCGCCCATCCCTTGCCTCTCCCTCCTCCTGCTCCTGCCTTCCGTCAGCCGCGTGTTGCAGGAAACCTGAAGCAATTCTTATCCGCCATTGAGCTGGGAGCGGACGTGAACTCTTGCTATCAGAACGAGGTATCGCTCTCTGCCCCTCTTCCTTCTAGTTCACACACACTCTCCTCCTGCCAGGATCTTCCTCAGCAGTTGGGCATGAGCCCGCTGCAGCTCGCGTGCTCGCTGGGTAGGCGAGAGATGTGCCGCATCCTCCTCGAGGTTTGACAGTCTTCTGTTCCTCCCCCGTGTGATTGCTCGCAGCACGGAGCCAACGCAACATTCCGCGACCCTCGGTGCTCTGTCCTCTCTCCCCCCTCTTAGTTCATCCCTCCTCCTCTTCTCTTCGCTTATCCTCCTCTGCAGAATGGAGACTCCCCTCCACTACGCTGCAATGAAAGACGACGCTGAGGTGGTGAGGATGCTGACAGCAAAGGTCTACCTATCCTCCGACTTCGCGTCATGCTTCCACTGAGCCTCATGGCAGGAGGTCCCTGTCAATGTTCGCAACCTCCACAGCTACGATCCCTTGTACGCCCTCGTCCTCGTCCTCGTCCTTGTCCTCGTCCTCGTTGTCTTCGTTGTTTCAGCTCTCCTCATACCTTGCAGGCACCTTGCAGCTGGCTTGGGAAACGTCAAGGTTGCAGCGGCGCTGCTTGATGCGGGGGCGAATTTCAGTCGGACTGTGAAGCCTTGGCGGGAGCCGGGGATGGAGTTTCTAAAGGGGATTCCATGCTTCAATCCAAACTCGTACGACAACTGCTGCTCCTTCTCCTGCCCCCCCCTGACCGTTAAGCTGCAGATGTGCGGTTGCTGTTCTATGCCATCAGGTGGAGGTCGTCGAGCTCTTCCGGGCCCGGGGGATACTCCCGAAACATCTCGAGGCTTATAGGTGAGGAGGCCGAGGAGGAGGAGGAGAAGGTGGTGGTGGTGGCGGAGGAGGAGGAGGAGGAGGAGGAGGTGGTGGTGGTCGTGGTGGTGGGGCAAGCTGAGCAGATTGTCAGAGGCCCTCGAGGAGGGGGACAAGGCGAGCAGCAAGGAGAGAAGCGAGTGTTGGGACCTTGGGAGGCTCGAGGATTCACTTCATTCCGGCCTGCCGGATTCTCTGGCTCGTAAGATCGCCTTGGCTGCTGTCTTGCCCTTCCGATTCTTGAGGTTCGGATCGGCTCCGAACTCCTCGATCAGGACCTGCCGACGAGAGTGAAGGAGGGGAGAGCAGGATAAAGTCTCATTAGAAGTCTTCCCACCCGCACTGCCTCCCACGCCTTGGCCTTCACAGCGAGGTAGAGGGGAGAGTTTCCTGCCCTTGTGTCACTTTTATCCGTGTCTCATCTCTACCTGCCTTCTTCGTTCTGTGCGTCCACTTCCGCCCCTGCCCTGCAGAGCAGCCGCACGACCTGAGAACTCTGAGCTCGCTCTCTCCCCCTCCCTCTCCCTCCCTTCCCCCCCGCCCCCCCGGATCCTCCTCCCCTTCCTCCTCCTCCTCCTTCTCGTACATCGACGTGATTGTTGCTCGCTGCCCAGTGGAGGATGTGCCATCCCTTGCGATCTACAAAGTTTACGTTTGCACCATGCTCCTGCAGGCCACACTCAACGAGGGAGAGAGTGCGGGGGCAGGAGCAGAGCAAGAGTCGATTCTTGCCAGAAGGAGGCTGACAACTTCCGCATGCCCATTCTCAGCCGCCGCCTACAGCAAGAGCAGTTACAGAAGCGAGAAGCGGGGGGGGGGGGAGACGGAGGGAAGGAGAAGGAAGCAGCAAAGGGAGGAGCCGTTGCGAGCTGATACGGGTCGGAGAGTAGGGGAAAGAGGAAGTGGAGGAGGATGAAAACGAGGAGGAGGACGAGGAGACCTTGAGGGGAGTGTAGTTGACGAGGTAGAAGCAATGAGGATGCAGCTCTCCTCCACTCGATACCTTCACCATCTTCATTACCTCGTCATCGGTCTCATCATGCTCACCGCGTCTACGTCGCTGCTGTTGACGGAGAGGAGGAAGCGGCAGATCTCCGCATGCCCTGGCCGGCTTGTCATGTCGAGGGAGAAAGGGAGCAAGGGGCTACCTCGAGAGGAGGCGAAGAAGAGGCAACGAGGAGCGTACGGGTCGTAGGAGATGTCGGGGGGGAGAGGAAGGTTGGGGGGGAGCTGAGCACGGGCTCTTGGAGGAGCGCAGACGTCAGCACCCTTGGCGACGACGCTCTTAAGCAGGTCCAACTCTCCGTTGATAGAAGCCTGTCGAGCCCGCTCGCACAAACAGTCGAAAACCTGAGACAGCACTCAGCCCCTTCTGCCACCTCCTCCTCCTGCCTTGCTCTTGCTTCTTCCCTCTTCCTCGCGCTCTTTCTCCAGCCTCACACCCACTGGCACCCCCCCATGCCGCTGCTATTTTGTCCCCTCCCTGTCGTCCTCCCCCTCCTTCTCGCCTGTGTATAGAGCGACTTCGCATCCTTGAGGTACTCCTGGAGTGTCGCGATACTTCGTCCGTCTTCGTCCAGCGGGATCTTATGACAATTCATAAGGAAGGTGAGAGAGAGCAAGAGCAAGGGCAAGGGCAAGGGCAAGGGCAAGGGCAAGGGCAAGGGCAAGGGCAAGGGCAAGGGCAAGGGCAAGGGCAAGGGCAAGGGCAAGGGCAAGGGCAAGGGCAAGGGCAAGGGCAAGGGCAAGGGCAAGGGCAAGATATCTCGAGTCCGCACCTGGTTCTCCTTGCAAGAAATGGAGGCATCATCGTCGGGAGGAAGAGAATCCCCCGCTGTCGCGTTGAGGTATCCTCCCGGAGCGAACTCGCTGACCCTCTCGATCTCGTAGACGAGGTCCCTGATAAGCTGATTGACTTCGGCCAGGGTAACCTGCCGGCACTGGTGGTCAGCTCCAGCAGCGGACAAGCAAGCTCACCTTGTTCGACACCAGGTTCTTCGATTCCTCTGCAGCATATCTGCATGGAGGAGGTGAGAAGAAAGGCGGAAGAAGAGAAGAGGGACAGGCGAGATTGAACACGATCAGGCATACAAGGACAGCTGGGGTTTGAGGCAACGGTAGCCGGACAGTGTCGAGAACACCTGACTTCGATGCGGACTTTCTTGACGACGATGAATCCTCGGTTCACGATACGTCGAGCTTCTTGTGGGCTGATGGAGGGGGTCAGAAAGATCACCTCAGCCTTCTTGCCTCACGTCGCGTAAGTCACGAAGGCGAACCCGGCGCTGTAAAGGATGTTGTCTTGCCTCTTGATAACGTCGCACGACACAACCTGAAACGTCTCAGCTCACGCCGCGTCATCTCCCCTCTTCCTCGTCGTCTTTCTCCTCCTCCTCCTCCTCCTCCTCCTCCTCGACCTCCCCGAATCTTCTGAGGACGGGAAGCAATTCCGACGCGATGAGCTGCGAGCACGGGGAGTCAGAAGGGGAGACGGAGACAGCAGGAGGAGGGTTGACCTGTCTTGTTCCCCCGAGGAAGACCTTGTTTGTCTTGCCCGTCTGCGTGTTCCTCACCTTAGAAAACTCTCGATCCGCCATCTTGGAGAAGACGATCTGCTCCCTGATGCGCATGGGCCCATGGCTGATGCACTGCAGCGGCCGGTGAGCGTGGCAGCGAGCGACCGAACCCTCACCTTCATCGCCTGCGCGCTGCTCGCAAACATGACAAACGCGTATCCCTTCGGCTCATCGGTCACTTGGTCGCGGATCACCACCAGGTCTGCAACGTCAATTGAGTTTCCCAACCTCCTCCTCCTCCTCCACCAGCACCACCACCACCACCTCCTCCTCCTCCTCCTCGTCCTCGTCCTCCTTATCGTCCTCCTCGCATGCTGTTGACTTATCACCATCAATCTCGCCGCAGAGCCGTTCGATGTTCACCCATAGCTCCCATTCTATCCAACAGCATCAGCAGCGCGATCAGCCAACTAGCCTGACCTTGTAAGTCTCCTGTGTTGCCCAGGAACACCGACCGCTGCGCAAGTTTGCTGTCTTGAGGGGGGGGCCTCTCCCTCGCACTCGCCCTGCCGCCCATATTGGAGATGAGCTGAGCATCAGCAGCAGCGTCGGTCACCCTGGAAAGAACAAGCAGGAGGCGTCAAGGTCAGCTCGCAAGCGCTTGAGCAGCCAGAGGACCTGTCGGGCTCGACCATGCCCTGCTCTTGTGACTGAGAGGATCGCCGGGGGATCCACACCTTGGGTCGCTGCATGTACTTGCTCCTCAGCGACCTCATGTCCTGCTCTTCCCTGCCCTTCTCCTTCATGTCCGCGTCTCCTCCTCTCAGCCGACAGAGGCAGGGCAGCGATCGCGGTACCCCTGCACCCGCAAGCGGCTCATGGCGAGAGCTGCAGGAGACGGTGAGGAGGAGGAGGGCGGCGGAGGTGACGTGCTTGAGCATGTTCTACTGGACCGCTGCTTGCTTCATGTGCTCCAGGAGCGGCGGGGGAAGCAGCGGGGGAGAGGGGGGGGCGGGAGAGCGGGGGGGAGGGGGGGGAGGGAGGGGGGGAAGGGAGGGGCGCAAAGGCGGTGGAAAAAGAAAAAACAGACTGAGGGAGGGAGCGGTGAGGAAGTGAATGTAAGTGAGGTAGGAAGAGAGAGAAGGAGAGAGAGATGGGGAGGTTGATGTGCGCCATGATGATGATGGTGAGCGGCATGATTGCGGGAGAGAGCCGACAACACGCCATGGCGTTCGGCCTGATGCAGGGAGTTGGCATGACGAGAGGGTCGGGGTCGCTGGCATCCTCGACTTCATCCTCCCGCTGCCTCAACATGCAGCTCGGAGGTGCCATGGAGGACAGCCGAGTCTTCATCTTCGGTCTCGGATACGTGGGCCAGGCCCTCGCCAAGCATCTCCAGCAGCGCTGGGGATGTCAAGTCAGCGGGACCTCGCGGTCCGGCAGAGAGGCAGAGAGGCTGAGCAGCCTTGGGATCCGGACCTTCCTCTTCTCGGGGGGGGAAGAGCCTCTAGCGCTGTGCGAGGAGGGGCAGGGGAGGCTGCGGGAAGCAACCCACGTCCTCTCCACGATCCCCCCCAGCTCGAACGGGGACCCTGTGCTAGTGGAGCACTGCGAGACGCTGAGGAGCCTCCGCAGCTCGTGGGTCGGCTTCTTGTCTACCTGTGGCGTCTACGGCGACCACGAGGGCGAGTGGGTGGACGAGGAGAGCGCGACGAGGGTGGGGCAGGAGGATCGGGCGGCCCAGTGGCTGCAGGTACGTCAACCTTGGAGCATGCGACCTTGACTGAGGGCGAGGGAGGCGGAGGAGAGGTGGCGAGCCTGCACGGGAGGAGGAGGAAACGTCTTCCGGCTCGCTGGGATCTATGGGACAGGACGATCAGCCATCGATTCCGTCAGGTCCTCCATGGCCCTCCCTCCTCTTCTTCCTCCCTCCTCCTCTTCCCTCTCATCCCTCTCCTTGCTCCTCCTCCTTCCCCCTTCCCCTCCTCATTCTGCCTCCCTCTTCCCTTCCTCCTCATCTTCCTCGCTCCTCCTCCTCCTCCTCCTCCTCCTCCTCCTCCCTGATCTTGAGGGAGCGCAGGAGTGGCCGGGCCGCGAGGGAGGACGAGGACAAGCTCGTGTCTCGCATCCATGTTGAAGACATCTGCAGCGTCCTCCGCGTCTCGATGGAGTCAAACTCCCAAGCTCGAGTATTCAACGTGGCTGACGACTACCCATGCTCCCGCAGTGAGGTACCGTACATGAAGACACTTGCATCTTCCCGCTCCTGCTGCTCTCCTTCTCGTCCTCCTCCTCGTCCACATCATCATTATCATACCGCCCCTTCCCTTCCTGATTCCAGCACAGGTATACAACTTTGTCAGGCATCTGCTGGAGCAGGAGGGAGTCGAGGTTCCCGACGCAGCAGCAGCAGCAGCAGTCACCGATGTGGGCAAGAAGGGGAGGAGGGCGCGGAGAGGCAGCAAGAAGGTCAGCAACCGAGGATCAAGAGAGAGCTCGGTATCGTGCTGGGGAGGAAAAGTCTTGGAGCTGACCCCCAGCAGGCGTCGAGCTTGCTTATCCGAGCTACCGTGAGGGGCTTGCGGCTGTCTTGGAAGAGTTGAAGGCATCGGGCGAGCTGACGAGCAGCAGCCGAGGGGAGGCAGGGAAGACTTGACATGAGTTCAATACAATACCCGATTCTTGACATGAGTTCAATACAATACCCGATTCTACAACGTGCCCTGCTTCTTGAGCACCCCTCGCCCTACTGGACGCGTCGATATCTCCACGGGACCTGAAGGGTCGAAGTGAGTTGGAGCCAAGCAGCGAGGAAGGAAGAAAGAGAAAGAAAGCATCAAGGAGGCAGCGAGAACGAGGCAGTGGACGACGAGGGAGGAAAGAGAAAAGGAGGGAGAGGGTGACCATTGTTGTTCGATCGTGGGATGAAAGGGAAAATTCCTCTCCCGATGTTCTCAAAAGTGCCCAGAATCCCCGCGCCAACCTCCCCTATCCTCTTCGCCTCTGTTGGCTTGCTGCCGAATAGCCCCCGGCCCTGTGACGCGATGAAGCCCCAGCCTTCCTCTTGCCTGCCAATGGGACACGTCAGCCTCCAACCTCCTGCTTCCCACACTCACAGGTTCCTCGCCGTCGGCAACCTTGTGCTTCTGGTTGTGAGAGCGCCGTCGAGGCTCTTCCTCGGAGGAGGGGTGGAGAAGTTGAAAGGAGAGAAAGGAAGATTGACTTTGATGGCGGAGGGCAGAGGGTCGAAGCCGAAAGGGCCCGAGATCGCTTCCGAGACCTTGGAGAGATTGGACGTGTTGGAGTCGACTCCCTTCCCCCGGCCGTTGGTGAGCATCACCTCAGGGGCCGCGGCCCGAGGGGTCTGTCGGATTTGATCAGAGGGAAAGGGAAGGAGAAGGTAGCACAGTACCATCACAAGCTTCTTCGGCCGAGGCGTGCACTGGTCAGCTCCAAGGATCTCCTTCTCGAAGCCGGACAAGCGACCGTGCAGGTCGTCCATGTCATTGACAAGTGCCTGTGGGCGGATGAGGGAGGGAAGATTCTCGAGTGGACCTTCAAGCGCAGTTCAATAAGAACTCACGTTGGATTTCTCTACTAAGAGGGAAAGCGGTGAAACAGTCTTTCTCCAGCACCCCCTTGTCCAGCAAGGGAGGTTCGTTGGACGTGTTGAAATTTTCCTGCATCGGACTTCAACCAGCCAGAATGCGTGGGATGCGCAGCCATCACCAGCAGCACGGGAGCGAAGTCTCGATTCATTTGCGCCTCCTCCGCCAGGATCCCCTTGATGGTCATGAGGGCAGTGACAATCCTCTTCTTGTTCCAACGCCCGTCCAGTTTCTTTCGAGATTTGATCAGACGCGCGCAGAAAGACAAGACAAGTTCCTCACGTCTGCCTGCATCACGCTCGAGAGCTCTCGCAGCTGAAAGCGCCTCAGCGCCTGTTTGATCATGACCATGAACTCCTGGATACCTGCGAAAACACTTGGATAAGTGCGTCGGAAAATTCTTCATGCATGCTTTCTTATATCTATCCCTCTGTGTCTCTCTGTCTCTAGACGTAGATGTGCATGCATACACGCAAACACGTGTGTACAGATGTACAGATTCATCAAAGGCCCTGACTTCTTGTGCTTCGTACCCATGTATCCATGCGCATCGCAGAGCTTCTTTTCCTCGACGTACTTCTCCCAGTGAGGCCGATGAAACATGATTGGAGGTATACAGCTGATAAACGCTTAATTTCACTCGAAACACATCAGGGCAAACCTCACCCCAGGTTCAAGAAGCCATGATACAGGTTCGTATGATTCAGCCTAGTGTTCTCCCCTCCGGTCAGGTCGGCTGCCCGAACGATTCGAATGAAGAGGAACGTGATGCGCTTTTCCAGGTCGTCCACATCATGATACGTGCACAAGTCTTTCGCTATGATTGTGAGAGGACAGCGGTCGTGAACCGGAGCTTTCTCCTTGACCTTGTGCCGCTCCATCTGAAGTGAAGTCGACTTGGTCGCCGCTCGAGCGAATTCATCCAGGAGCACCGCAATCACAACATTGACTAGAACAAAGGAGACCAGAAGCTGGTAGCTGACAAAGAAACTGCAACGCCGGGCCCGTTCCCGGTGAGTATGAAGAGCTGTCGAGAGATGTAGGCCCAATTATCTCCCGTAAGGATCTGAAACATGGTGAACATGGTCGTGAAGAAGTCACCAAAGTACTCAGGCCAGCTGGAGCTGAAGAAAGAAACAGCCATGATCGAATAGATGCATGTGACAAGACAGACAAGGGCAAAGGCGTTCATCATCGGCGGGATAGAGAGGTTCAGAGCAATCAAGATCTGGCGGAGCGACGGGACCCTCTTGAACAGTCGGAAGACCCTGAAAGTCCTCAGCAGTCGCAGCACCTTGATCACAAAAGTCAGATGGTTGCAACACAGGAAGCTACATCAGCACCGAGATCCCAGGGACGTTGGGACTGAAGTTTGCGACGACGGAGATAAGCACAACGGTGGTGTCAAACCAGTTCCAAGCATCCCGTATGAATTCATTGACAAGAGTAGAAAACATGTTGGTGATGAGCTCCAACAAGAAAAGCCCAGTGAAAGATGAATCTATGAAGTTGAGGATGTACCTCAGACCGGCAAGATGCTCATCTTGCAATTGACTGTCCATGATATTTACAACAAAGTTGAGTGAGATCATCGTGGCGATTACAATCTGAGTTCGGTCTCCCAGGTATAACCATCTCACATACCTCCGATAGGTCTGCAGTCTTGTCATCGGAACAAAACTTGAACGATCATAATGCCTCATGATGCGCGCGATGCTAGAAACCCACACATCCAACTCTTCGTACGAGCTCGTCTCAAAAACGAACTGCCGCCCCCGATGATACCCCTTCAGACTGGTGCATATGGAAAACTGCAGATCCTGCAGAGTGCCCAGCAGTTCCTTTGCCTTAAGCCTCTCTACTTCATACTCCGGGTCCATCGAGAAGATGGCATCAAATTCTTCATCCTCCATTCCGCAAAAAACGATGCCACAAACATCTCCAAAGTAGATTCTGTCCAGCACGCAGCCACCATCCGTGTTCCCATACGAAATGTACTCAGAGGTTAGACAAATATTCCTCAGCAGAAAGGCGCTGGTTGGATAGAAACCACGTTTGCGAAGCGCTCCTTCCAGCCATACGGTGTGACTATCCAACAACTGAGCGTCCGTTAGGTCTTGTAGTTTTCCAGACAGAGGCTTCTTTGATTTCCGTTTCACTGTTCCCACCTTTCGGCGCAATATGGCGCCTATTCTCAAGAGTGCACGCATACCTCCTCAATCCAGGATCGACGGGGAGCTGCGGCAACTCCAGAAGGTTACGAAGAATACCTGCCCTACACTTCGAACGATCGTCTCCTTTAACTCATTGTGGTGTCCGGTTCGAAGAGCTATGACGGAACCATATTTATGTCTGGACGGCTACCAACGCGGAGATAGGACGATGGAGCATGGCCTTTACCACATTGAGTGGCACGACGGTGGGCAAGGCTAAGAAGCGGAAAGAACGAGTGGCAATGCGGCAAGGAGAAGAGGTTCAGAGCAGCAAGGAAGAAAGAAGTGATGTGGGTGGTAAGTAAGGATAGAAGCAGGAGCAGGAGCAGGAGCAGGAGCAGGAGCAGGAGCAGGAGCAGGAGCAGGAGCAGGAGCAGCAAGACGCCTAAATTTCCTTTCGAGCTGCCAGCATCAAGCGGTAGGGCAGGAGCACCCCTATGAAAATAATCGGGTGGGGGTTTACTTGTGGGGGTGGGGGTGCGATAACGAGGACAAAAAGGACCCTTGGGGTACAAAAGTTACACACATAACCCGTACCTTGAAGTATTGCTTTGATTTCAAAAAAGGGGGTACTTTAGATGGTTTTACAAATTTGGGGGTAGGGTGTGGAGTTTTACTTCCAATAGCAGGTAGGGGTACTGATTGAGTGGGTGAAGCTTGTGTCTTTAGTAAACTGAAAGATATTATTCTATAACGGTATTTGCTCCAAGGGTGGGTCCTTTGTAGGAAATAGATAGGTGGTACAAAGAAAGTATAACGGTTTCTGTGTTGTAAAGTAGGTAAGCTAAAATAGAAACAAAAGTAGGTAAGCTAAAGGAGAGTGACTTTTTGCGTCGGCCGGGCGCCCGGGCCGCGGTGGCAGGCGATCCGACCGGGCCCGGCACAAGGTTCCGGGCCCCGGGAATTTCCGACAGCCGGGCAGTGCCACCTGACGGTCGGACATGAAACTCATCGTACTTGTTAGAGGCTTGGTGAAAGTTGGGCCTGCCTGACCCGCCTCAGTTGCCGAGTCACGCCCGGGCCGCATCCGGGCCGTGCCAGTCTGTGACTCAGGGTGATGATCGACTGACTTGCAACTTCCGAGCCATCCCGGGCCCCTCAGAGGCTATGGGGCCGGCCCCCGGCCGGGCCTTGACACTGATCGGACTCTCCGAGTCACCGACCGGGCCGGGGGCCGCACTCGGAAGCCCGGGCCCGGCCCGACGGCGGGCTTCACTGAGTGACACCCGGCGATCCGAGCAGGCAAACAGATTCCCCGGAATGGCGGCAGAAGCGACTGGTGAGAGGCTATGGCCGAGACGGGGGAAGAGGAGGTGGCGGTGGAGGAGGAGGTTGAGGAGATCGTGGATGAAGAGAACAAGATCGTATCACAAGCTTCCTTGCGCCATTGAGTCGTTTTGGTGCTCCGTCTTGACTTTGATTGTTTGCTTTGATCTGGGTACTGTAGCGCGCTGGGTTGTATGCTCGCATTCTGCAACTCTGTTGCTGCCACTTTGAGCCCGAAGAATGAGTTTCTCATCCTCTCTGATACTTTGAATGATCCTAGGAGAGGCAGATCCTTGAGATGTCAGCGACCCAAGTCCCCTTTGGGAGCGCTCCGCACAAGACCGAACTCCCGTACGACTCATTGCAGTTCCGCAACAGACTGCGGGCGCTGCAATGCCTGGTCGAAGACGAAGACTGCCTTCTCTTCATTACAGGTCTGAACCTTCATGCCGAGGTGTGCTGACTGATGCGCGTGAAGGCATTGATGGAAACTACAACCTCGGGGCTACCATTGCTCTGAATTACTTGTTCTTCGGAAGTTCCGGGATGCAAGTTTGGCATGCAAGGCGTGACAGCTCCTTTGACGATGTGGATCTTGATCTCCTCCTCTTCCTCCCACTTATCTGTGATGCAGTGCTTCTTTGCCATTGGCAAGTCTCGGACACACCTCTACACAGGCTCCGTCGAATCCTTTTGGAAGCTGTACGACCTGTGCGCACCGGTGCGGGGACGCGCTTGCTCTGTTCTGTTGAGCATCAGCGCTGACTTGACGTGCTCTGCCTGCTTTCAGATACATCAGCTCGAAGTCGTGACGCTCTCTCCCAGAGAGGAGGATGACGTGGACCTCGCGGAGGAAAGGAAGGTGATGACTTTCCTCGACTTCACCGACAAGTTTCGAGCCGTCTCGATGGACCTGTCGAAGCCTGTGCATGGCAATCTGTCACAGGGGCTGGAGGCTGATCAACCTCAAGTTGTAGAACACTGGCCTCTCATCCAAGTCTTCGGGATCCAGGAGCTCGGGAGTGAGAAGTTGTCGACGAAGAATCACGAACTTTCTGACTGTCTCTGCAGACCGAGGCTTTTTCACTATGAACCATCCTGTCAAGGACATCTCTGACAAGCTCATGAAGCTCTACTTACAAGTCGACTCCCACTCGCTGGAGGGCAGTTTGACGTACAGGTTGTTCAAATACGTTGCATGGGCTCACGATTGCAAACAGGCAAGACCTTGACATGCTGGTGTTTCACTGGAAGACTTGTACGAACATCCTGAACCAGACTGCGGCACATGAACGTCTGAAGGTGACAGGACTGAGATGCTTCGTGTGCACAAGTTTCTTGACTCCCTTGTAGTTGACAGAGGACGCGATCGTGGAACCGCTTGCCAGTTACTTCGAGTACGGAATCCTGAGGGCTTTCAATCAACATGCGCAGAGCTCTTGGAAGCCACGTGCGACCTTCGGGTTGAGAACGAACGAGAAAAGTTCGCATGCCATCGCAAGCATCAAGGTGATGGTTGCAACCCTTCCCTGACATGTGTCGATCTGTGATTTCGACTTCACAAACCCTTGATGATTCCCGATGCATTAGGTGGAAAACTCTGGAATAGATCAAAAACCAGCAGTTCACTTTGTCATCGAAGCTGCAGAGCCAAACGGGCCGTTGCGAACAGCTCGAACATACTTTCTAAGTGAGTGGATGAAAAACTGACTTTCTAAGCGTTGCTGATCGTAACATGCTACAGGCAATGGGGGTGCTGGGGCAAGGGTGAGAACTTTTGATTGGGACGGCAATGAGACCAAGCAGGAGGACAACAGACTAGAAAGAGCTGGGAGGTCAGCGTACGCGAGATACCTCATGATGGCCTACTGCGCTGTGATCCACGTGCACGAGAAGCTGATGAAGTCTTGGTGCGAGGGAAGCGTGTCAAGCGTCGCCGACCTAAAGAAACATGCGACCGAGAGCCTGAAAGCCCTGGACCTCGACTGGTTCCGCAACTATGATTTCGAATCGGACCTGGATGTTCAACTCCTGGCGTTCGACAACATCGGCAACCCTGTCGAGGCTGTTCGGGGATCCCCTCACATGAAGTATCTGAGAGTGAACATGTATCACGTGAAGAGCTTGGATCAGACTCCGACGGATCTAGGAGCGGTCTGCTACGGAGACACCTTCCTTGATCTGCGATCCTCCTCCTCGCATCCGAGCCAACCGTCCAAGTCCAGATTCCTCAACGTGACTGCTCCCATTCCACGTCACCAGGGATGGATTCTACCTGGGCAGGAAGAAGACACCGAGTATATGTATGCTCTTCTATCACGCCTGCAGGCCTCCAAGAGGAACCGGCACAACTCCATGGGAGCGCTGCTGCTCGAGAGCCCCCTCGAAGGGTTTTGCCTGTGCACACATATAAAGGAGCTGCCGAGGGTGTACGGTGACCTCTGGGTGCTGGAGAAAGGATTGATCTTCTCGAGTCACCAGCTGGGCTCTCTGGCCCTTGACTTGAAGCACGATGTCTCCTCCTGCGAGCTCTTCAACGTTGACTTCGTCGCCCGTGACGACTGCGAGCTCGCGTTTGCGGTGTTCGAGGTCAAGGAAGGAATGCAGCGCTATGGCATCACCGAGGTATCCCTCTCGCCCCGCAACTCTCGCCTCGTGCTCGCCTCCAGCGCTTCCGACAGGAGGAAGTTCGCAAGGGATGTGTGTCCCAGCTGGAGGTCGAGCTTGGAGGCGGATGGAGTGAGAGTGAGAGTAGTGGAGAAGGAAGAGCTCGAGCAGTTCAAGGAAGCCAACCACGTCACCTTGGATGCCGAGCACACAGCTCGCAAACAGGAGTTAGACAGCTTCCTCAGCTGCTACCGTGAGCAGGAAGCCCTCGTTATGTGCCCTGCCTTCCCGGAGGCAGCGGATAGGCAGAGGGATCAGGTAGGCGAGCAGGAGCTCATCGTGGTTGTCGGGCAACCGTGCTGCGACAAGAAGAGGCTCGTGGAGAAGATGATCGACATCTCCGGGGACCGCACCGCCTACAACCTCATCACGTACACCTCGACCAACTGCAGCCGGGGAGACCTCGAGGGCCTCCAGCAGGTGCTCCTCAGCAACGCGTCCTCTCATCGAGGTGACCTGCCGCATCCTCTCGCCGTTGCTGTCGTTCACGTTGGTGTTGCAGGCAAGGTCCACGTGCTCGTTCTATCCACGTTTAGCTCCGTCCTCCCCATCGCTGAGTTCCTTGCTGGCAACGAGGAGCTCCGCAGGACCGTGAGGCTCAGGAAGATCCACAGCGTCCTCGACGCTCCTTCTGTTGTTCGCTCCGAGAGTCTCTCCGTCCATCCTTCATGCTCGCAGCAGATCCTCGCCGGCATCGTCTCCTGCATCCTCCTCGTCAACGTGGAGCAGGCAGAGGACATGACCCTCGTTCAGCGGATGCTCAAGGGCATCAACCACCACAGCCGCTTGCTCCTCACCATCGCTGGCTCGCTGACGAAGCAGGCGGACATCGAACTTGTGCTGGGAGGAGGTGGCGACCTCTCGTTCGCCAGCGACAAGATGCGCGGCATCCGCGCCTCGTTGTACCCTGAGAGTTTTGCGAGGAGGGGAGGGGCTTTGCCCAGCTGCTCGACACCTGAGAAGTTCGAAAGGTTTCGATTTCCGCTGCCTCCTTCACTTTGTCTCTCCAAGCAGCTGCTCGTCCGCTCCTTGCGGCCTCTCTTCGCTACCAAACTCGGTGAGCGATGCCTCGCCCTTCCTCCCCATCACAGCTTTAGCTTTCCTCCTCCCCCCCTCTTCCCTCACCCCCTCCCTCCCTCCCTCCCTCTCTCCCTCCCTCCCTCCCTCCCTCCCTCCCTCCCATCGCTGACAGCCTTATTCAGACAACATCCAGTCGTTCGCAGCAGCTGCCAGCAAGCAAAAAAGCATGAACCTCATGTGCGTCAAGATTTGCGCGAAGTTTGCGGGGGAGGAAGGGAAACCAGCTGAGCTCAAGATCATGAAGCTGAGGCGTCGGAGCCTCGTCATCACCCCCCTGCCTGCTGGGGCTGAGCTGAGCCTAGAGGCTGGCGGACAGCACGTAGACCTCCAGCTCATCATTTCCTCCGTCCTCGCCGGTCGCTCGAGCGTCCCCAGGCTGCTGGTGGTGACGAAGGAGGTGGGGGCGGGGGCTGACGAGCAGCTTGCAGGTGCCGCGGAAGGCGGAGGAGGTGGGGGCGGAGGAGCGGGAGAAGCTGAAGGAGAAGCACAGGGAGGAGAGCTTGCCCGAGGGCTTCTACTACAACGGGATGAAGTTCGTGGACTTCGAGGGGAACGTGCTGAAAGAGCACCCGCTCATGTCGTCGTGGATCGCCGAGTTGCTGAAGGAGGAGGCGCGAGGTGAGAGGCGAAGGAGGAAGGGAGGAGGTGACGAGGCTGTGTGCAGAGATGGAGCAGAAGAATCAGAGCATCCGGCAGGCGATGGAGGCGGTGGAGGAGGAGGAGCGAAGGTGCATGTTGCACGCAGCAGAAGCGAAGGCGATGTGAGGAGGGAGGAGGCAGCAGGGGAGGAGGAAAGAAATGATCTACTTTACATCTTCCAAAGAGCACAAGAGCCCGTGACCCTCAGCTTCTCGTGGAGGAGGAGGGACTTGAACCTCAGGGCCCTTCCGTCACATCGCAGGGTCGCATGGCAGGAGAGGACGCGGCGTTGAGCTCCTTCCACGCCCTCTCCCCGCTGCTGAGCTTCAGCTGGAGACTCTCTTGGATCTCCCGCATCTTCTGCTCGTGCGCAGACGTGCTCTGCCTGATCTTTGCGCGGGTCTTGTCGTCCTGCTGGGGAAGAGCTGAGTGGACGGCAGTTGCGAGCTTCAGGTCCCTCTCCCGCGTCTGCTTCCTGTACTTGCCGTTCTTCCCCGCCGCCTTCTCCACCATCTTGAGCTTTGCGCTCTCTGCTGCTCGGCAGATCCGCTCGAGGCGTATGGCGACGATCTCCCTCCTCTGCCGCTGCGCGTCCTGCTGGTACCAGTCCAGGAACTTGAGGATTTCCTTTACGTCATCCGCCCCCTCGCCGCCCTCCTCCATGCCCTCCTCCTCCCGGTCCAGGTCCATGCTGCCGCTCTGCCGGACATGCCGGGAGGGGAGGAAGCGCTCGGCAACCTCGGCGTCCTCGATGGCCTTGAGGATGATGCGACGGTTCTCCTCGACTTGCCCGAGCACATTGCGGAACACGAGGATCATGGCGACCTGCAGGTCCTGCTCCTGCGGGAACGAGTGGAAGAGGCGGAGGAGGAGCTCAAGGCCGCAGCCCTCGCGGAAGGAAGCCTTCTCCGCCACCCACTCGAAGCTGAAGCCCTGCATGAGCATGGCGGCGCCAGAGGAGGAGAGAGGAGCTTGAAGGCAGTGGATGATGAGCTTGTCCCGCAGGTCGAGGAGACCGACCTCAAGCATCATCGTCCTGATCTGATTTGAGTTGCGATTCGCCACCCGATTGAGGATCCTGACAACGCGAAGCGGGAGAGCAGGGGAGGAGGAGGAGGAGGAGGAGGAGGAAGATGAAGGAGAGGACAAAGAGGAGGAGGACTCGACAAGACGTCGGAAGATCCGCTCCAAGCTCTTGAGCACGGCGTTGACGTTGGGAGTCTGAGCCGGAGAAATCTCAGCGTTCTCCTCTAGCCGCTGGAGAATCTGGGATGCAAAAGTTAGTCCAGCGTGGACGGATGAGGAGGAGAACGAAAGGGTTGGAAGGAAGGGAATGCTTGCAGGTAGGAGGAGGTAGAGGGTTACCTCTTCCAGGACGGGGAGATACAGCAGGTCGTTTCGAATCAGCTCCTTCACATTCAGAACCTTCACGTCCTGCCACAGCCCGTGCCATGCCATGCTCCCTGCCACCCTCCCGATCGTCTCCCTCAGTTCTCTCTGCGTCCGCTCCCACTGGTCCCCTCGCCCTCGCCCTGCCCGCCCCTCCTCCTCCAGCCGCATGAGGATGCGTCGGCAGCAGTCAAGGCCGCCGGAGAGGAGGAACTTGACGGAGCTGAAAGGGTCGTCGAGGAGGAGGAGGACGCGCTTGCAGACGTCTAGACTCGCATCTTCCTCCTCGAGAGCAGGGAGAAGGTTCAGCAAGACCTGTAGGAGGTAGAAGTTCGGAAGCAGCACGGGCTCTTTCTCTGCCCTGCTCTCCGCCGCAGCCTTCCGCAGCAGCGCTGACGTGGCGTGCTGGAGCAGCGCATTGACGAGCATCATGCTGCTCCTCTGCGCTGGAGGACCTCAAGCATGAGCTCGAAGCCGCAGGACTTGAGGAAGAGCTTGCAGTCCTTGGGGGAGGAGAGGAGGAGGGCCAGGACATCGACGCCCCTGCAGCGCAGGCTCTCGTCCTCTGAGGAGAGGAGGCAAAAGCCGAGCTGGAACCCTCCTGCCGCTCGGAGGTAGTCGAGAGGGACGACAGAGGAGGAGGAGAGGGTGAGGAGGAGGAGCATGAGGTCGTTGTTGACCTGCGAGAGGTGCGGCAGGTGCATCCGACCGATCACCGCTTGCATGATCTCCGACACGTCGTTGACTGTCCACAGCCTGCAGGACCAGTCAGATGCATGGAGGAAGTGGGAGAGGCGAGGAAGGGAAGGTGAGGATTGCGAGGAAGGCAGAACAGAAGAAAGAAGGGAGGAGGGGGAAGAGGAAGTGGGGAAGGAGGATGAAGATGGAAAGGTGAGGATAGGAAGGGGAGGATCGAGGAGGAAACTGGACCAGACATGGCGTGCAAGGAAAGGTTTGAACTTACGGCGCAAGCTGCTGCATGAGGGAGATGGAGATGGTCCAGAAGGAGGGGGGGAGAGCATCAAGAAAGTAGAGGAGGCGAGAGGTCCCGAGGAGAGGATACGACATCCACATGGTCCGGCTGCTGCTGGAGGACATGAAGCTGTCCTCAAGCACCCGCAGCAGGTCGCGCTGGATGTCGGAGGAAGAGGAGGGGATGAGGTCGACGAGGAGGAGGGAGACTTCAGGGTCTCTGAGGGTCTTTCCTCCTACCTCCTTGGAGGAGAGGTGCAGGAGGAGAGACATGACGGGGCCTTGGTCTCCTCCCCGGCCCAGCTGCTGGTGCACGACGTAGCAGAGAATCTGCAGGATGGTGTGAGGAGGGAGCGAAGAGAGAGAGGAGGGAGGAGGGAGGAGGGAGGAGGGAGGAGGACGGAGGAAAAGAGAGTGGAGACGAAGTAAGGGAGAAGGTAGGGGAGGAGAGGCTGCGAAGGAAGTACAGCAGAGGAATGGGGGATGAAAAAGAGGAGGAGGAGGAGGAGGAGGAGGAGGAGGAGGAGCAATGGGTTTCATACGCTGCATCCTTTTGCTGCCAGGAAAGCTCTGAAATTCGGTTCCCAGCGGACGAGAAGACCAACAAGAACCTCAAGCGCTTGAAGTTGAAGCTGCTCCTCTTGCGGAGAGATGAGCCTGCTCCCGACATTATCTCTCCTCTCCTCCCTCCCCTCCCCTCCCCTCCCCTCCCCTCCTCTTTTCTCTCTTTCTCTGGCTTCTGCTGCTCACCTTAGCGCTAGTTGAATGCCCCCGATCTGCAGAATCGTAAGGAGAAGGAAGTGAATGATGGGGAAACGAGACTGAGATTGGTTTCGCTACATCCACGCAATGGTGATGTTGATGATGATGATAACGGAGATGATGACGATGATGATGATGATGATGATGATGATGATGATGATGATGATGATGATGATGATGATGATGATGATGATGATGATGATGATGATATCGCACCTTCCACATGACATCCAGCAGGCAGGATGTCCGATGAGCTTGAACGGCACCCACAAGCTCGAAGCACATCCCTTCCTCCCCGCGCGACCGTGTGCTCTTCCCCTTGCCCGGGCTTGACTCAAGTCGGACGATGTCCAGGAACGATCCATTGCTGATAGAGGCCGTAGAGACTCCATTCCTCCTCCTCCTCCTCCTCCTCCTCCTCCTCCTCCCGCCCCGGCCCCCACAGCACCAACCGCTCCCCCACCCTTGGACACAGAGATCTTGTCCACCACATCCTCCAGCAGGTCCGCCAGCTTCTTCCCGCTCCTTGTCTGCGTGTCCAGCACAGACCCCAGCACTTCTCCGATCACTCCCCGTCGCGAGCAGGCCCGAGGATGCACCGTCATCAGCGCCTTCACTTCCCCCCCCTCCATCCCCAGCTGGTCTCCACCCAGCGGTCCCCCCGCAAACATTAGGGAGATGCTGCTGCTGCTCAAGATGCCGTCGGTAACCAGCAGCGGGCTCACCTGCCCCTCCAGCCCGGCCCCCAGCACCTCAGCGCGCATGCTGGGCTTCTCCTTGCCCCCAGCTGAGGAGACGAACGGGTAGACGGTGAAGCTGCAGCTCTGCACGAAGGAGCCGTCGAGGTAGAGGGAGATGGTCCGGTTGATCTGTGAGAACACCACCAGGTGCCAGCAGCCGTCCGGGAGGAACGAGGACGCGTTGAACGCGTTGAACCCGAACCCCTCGCTCCTTGCTGCTGCTGCTGCTGCCCCTCCTCCTCCTCCTGCCGGACCTGGTGATGTGTTGCCGGTCCCCATGCAGGTCCGGACGCCGATGCAGCGGGAGCGATCGTCCTGGGCTCCGAGCTTCTGCCAGTAGAGCTCGAGGCTCGCGCTGCTTCCCGCCGCCCACCGGAGGATCAAACTCTCCTCCTCCGTGAACTTGAGCACGCGCACCCAGAACGCGACGGAGTAGCCGGAGGAAGGCTTGGGGAGCTTGCGGTCGATGAGAGGCGAGCGAACGCACCCTTGACGCCCGTCGAGGTTGAAGAAGGCAGGAGGAGCGACTCTTGCACTCACGGTCTCGATCACCTGCATGGCCTGCAGCCTCGTCCTCCTCCTCCTCTCTTCCATCGAGCTCGTTCCCTCTTCCATCCCCGCATGGGACGCGAGCTTGAAGAGCAGCTTCGCCTCCTCAGCGCTGATGCTGTAGCTGCCGATGGCGCCGGTGAGTCGGACCCAGGAGGAGGCGGCGGGGAGGTCCTCGTCCTTGAGCCGCGTGAGGATGACGATGATCGCGTTCACGTTGGCGAGCTGCTGCGCGTTGCCCGGGCGGGAGGCGACGGACCGGCAGAGGAAGTCGAGGGCGACCTCCTGCGCGCGCGGTTCGGCATGGAGGAGGACGTGGAGGAGCATCCAGGCAGCGTCCTTGCTGCGGAGAGAGAAGTCGTCCTCGCTGCTCTCGTGCGGCTCGCTGCTCTTGCTGGAGAGCTCGAGCTCGAGCCCCTCCATGCAGAGATCCGAGTTTAGCTCCACGAAAGTGTTGCGAGAGGAGGCGGACCTGAGGAACAGGTGAGTGGAGTAGGGAGAGAGGGAGGGAGAGGAGGGAGAGGAGGGAGAGGAGGGAGAGGAGGCGCAGAGGGAAGAAGAAGGATAGAGGTGGAGAAGGAGAAGGGGAGGAAGTAGGAGAGATGGAAAGGAGGAAGGAGGAGGATGTATACTTGCTGGACGAAGTAGAAGGGGTCCGGATGTGCCTGCTCTTGTGTGCTTGAGCTTGAGGAGGAGCCGAGGCGAGGAGGCGGCGAAACTCCTTGTGGAAATGTTGAGGGCTGGAAAACCTGAGTGATGGGCTGCGATAGCTGAGGAGGAGAGCATCGGAATTCTCAGTAAAGGTGTTGTCGTACGCGTCGGGGTAGACCTGAAGGAAATGAAGGAGGTAAGAGAAACGAGAGAGGGAGAGGGGGTATGCAAGATGGTGGTGGAGGTGGAGGAGGAGGAAGAGGAGCAGGAGCAGAAGTAACGTAGGATGAGAAGGAGGAGGAGGGGGGCATCTGGACTCACTATGAATGGTGACGTTGAACGTTCGCTGGCGATCTGCAGGAGGGACTCTACAGCTACTTCGTCTTTCTTGAGTGAAGATTCCACGACGATCTGACGAGAGAAGTAAGAAAGAAGGAGAAGAGCAGGAAGAAAGACGAGGAGAAGGGGAAAGGGGAGAGAAAGATTGGGAGAGGAGAGAACGCCGCATGTTAGGGGATGAAGACGAGGAGGAGAAGGTTGACTGAGGAGAGGAAAGAGAGTCACCTTGGCGAAATTTCTCAAGCCGACCTTGTTGTCGAGGAAAAGCTTGAGGGAGTCGCGGTTGAGGAGGAGGGAGGACAACACAGTGAGAGCAGAGTGAGCGAGCGAGGGACCCGCAGACTCGATGTCGAGCAGGAGGCAGGAAACGAGGCCCTCGTCCTTGAAGCGGAGAGCTACTTCCTTCCATCCGTCCTCCTGCTGCTTCAAACTCCTCCGCATTGCGCAAAGAAGCTTCTCAAATACTTCAGAAGAGAAAGAGGGAGATGGAGGGAGAGAGGGAGAGGACAAACTTGAGATGAAGAGCATAAGGGAGGAGGGAGAGAGCAGGAGAAAGATGGAGTAGGTGGAGGAGGAGACCTTGTTCCGCTTGATGACGGAATATCGCTTGTTCTCTAGGAGGTCGACAATCTTTCGGATGCCATCGTGACAATCCTTTACTATCTCGAGCATCTGAAACTCAAAAGAATGAGGAGGAAGAGGAAGAGGAAGAGGAAGAGGAAGAGGAAGAGGAAGAGGAAGAGGAAGAGGAAGAGGAAGAGGAAGAGGAAGGAGGACGAGGATGATGAGGTCAAGCCGAGGGTAAGAAACAAAGGAAAGGAAGAATATGAGAAGGAGAAGGGGAAGGAACGAGTGGAGGAGGCAGGTTCACCGTAAGGAGCAGCAGGGAGGAGAGTTTGTCTGCCTGGCTTGCCATGTACATCTGCCCCAGCATTGCAACGATATCGGCCGACATGCAACAGCGCTGGGACCCGTTGTGGAAGGACGTCTGACCCTCCGCCACCTTCGCAGACCCCGCGGCAATGTGAGCCAGCAGCTCCACCAGCGCCATCGTGCACGAGGAGTTCTCCTCCATCCCGCTGAAGCAGCACCGCAGAAACACCATGGCGACTTCCTTCTCGCCTCCCTCCCATCGCTTCGACCCTCTCCCCTCCTTGTCCTCGTGCGCGTCTGCCACCTTGCCCTCTGAGTCCTCCCGCGTCCCGCCTGCTCCAACCGTCAACGTCCTCTCCTCATTTTACTCTCCACGCAGCCTCCCCCTCTCCCCTCCCCCCAATCCCCCGCTCCGGCTCGATCCCTCTTTCTCCGTCTCCAGCCTCCCCTCCCCTCCCCGCGCTTTCTTGCTCTCCTCGTCGTCTACTCCTCACCTGTTCCCTTTTCTTTCGCTCGCATCGTCTCTCGTAGCGCCTCCTGCGCCCACGTGATCAAGTCGCCGACAACTCCCTTGAGGTTCGCGCTGCTCTGCTTGCGGCAGCGTCTGTCCATCACCAGGTCCCTCGCGGCTCCCAGAAGCTTCACGCGGCTCGCCATCGGGATGTTGGGAGAGCAGACAGCGCACCTGAGAATGTCCTCGATGATGCTCGTCTCGTACTCGCCGATTAGGACGGCACAGAAGGACAGCAGCTCCAGCACCACGTTCTGAAACTTCTCTGCGTCCTGCGACGTTTCTGTTCCCTCCTGCGGTGGAGACGCTGAGGAGCTAAGGAAGCTCTTGAGAAGATGCTTGAAGCCGTTGACCTTGTGTACACTGAAAGGGATCCAGCGTCAGAGCATGCCATCTTCGCCTCCCCCTGCTTTTCTCCCTCCTCTCGGCATTTCCATCCCTTACCAGGCAACGTTGTGAGGGTTGGCCAGCAGGATCTCACTCACTCCTTCAGCCGCGCGCATCCTCACGGGCATGTCGAGGTTCGAGCCGGAGACGAGCTGCTTCAGAGTCAGAAGGAGAGGAGGAGGAGGAGGAGGAGGAGGGAACTACCTCGAAGAGAAGCTCAAGCGCATCCAAGTTGCCTACTCTACCGTTGATGTTGCCGTCAAGGCACACGGAGATGAGCAGGTGGAACATGCTCTGAGTGAAAATGAAGAAGAAGAGAAAGAAGAAGAAAAAGAAGAAGAAAAAGAAGAAGAAAAAGATGATGATGATGAGAAAGAGGGGGAGGGGGAGGAAGAAAATGAGGAGGGTCAGTCTCGACCTCACACAGGGATGAAACATGTTCACCTCCAGGAAGCGCTTTCCAGACGGCAACGAGTAGTCGTCCACCGACGAGAAGATTCCGTGTAGGATGGAGTATCCTTGAATCGCCCGGAACTCCCTCTGGTTGTGAGCGTTTTGCATCAGGAGCTTCGAAACGGCTTCGAACAGCTCGATTTTGGACACGCTCACTGTGTCCCGCATCTTGTCCACCAGTGTCTTCAGAGCTCCCTGCCGCAACATCACCAGGCGAAGGAAGTCCGGCATCTCTTACCTGGATGCACAGCAGCTCTTTTATCATCTCATCCTGTCGGGGTCCTGCATCGCTGCACTTGCCCCTGGACTTGGCCAAGGTCTCGACACCATCGCTATGTGTGAGATACTGAGCTGATGTCAGGGCTGATCATAGTCGGCAGCACCTCCAACCTCATTCATGCTCGAGTCATCATCTAAGGCTGAGCACATGAGCTCGATCTCTTCAAAGCAGCCCGCCACCACTTTGCGGGGGATGGGGAACTGAAAGTCATTGTTGACCTCAGCTTGTGCTTCGTCCTGCGACGGTGAACTCTGAACCACTTGGCTGATCAAGACCTTTGCTCCTTCCCAGAGAACTGGAGGCCTCAGCGACAGGTTCAGCCCGAGCTTCTTGGACCTGAGACGAGATCAGACGCAGTCAGAGAGCTACGTGCAAGGTAAGTTAAGAGAACTACCTCTGGTTTGCTGCCTGCACTGCAGAAACTAGCTGCGCCGGGACTTCGCCATGCGCCTGATCGTTCTGAACATCCACTGAGAAGAAGCTCGTCACGTCATGTTTCGGACTGACAACTGCAAGTCGTACAGAAATGCTTCAGCGTCTTCAGCGCTTCTTTCTCAAGCTCTCCCTCCCCATCAAGCATGAGCTGAACCACCTGATGCATCAACGGCACTTACAACCTGGAAGCGACAAGGTAGAAGAGGCAACCTTTTTAAATCCATCCAGCCGCCCTATGTTGAGCTTGCTCTTGACATCAGACCCTATTCTTGTGAGGATCTTCAGTGCAAGCTGCTTTTTCTCTGACCCTTGAACCGAGTCAAGCAGAGATAGGATTTGGCTGAGAACCTTCACAAACGGTGGTTAAGGCAGTTCGACTACATTGTTGTCAGATGGTACCGGCAGCGATTCAGCAACGAGGTTTCGATATTTCTCATCGTGAATGATCATCTCAGCGCATTCAAGCGCTTTGTGAACCACTTCTGTGACCATCGCTTCACCACCGTCCGCTTGATCCTTGACTGTCCCTTGCCTATACTGAAGTCAGAGTCCAAAAGGAGGTTTCGATCCGAAATCACCTGTCTACTAGATCAAGGAGCGCGATTAAGATGTCAGAGCAATCTCCAAAGAAGTTGTCGAGATCAGGCCCATGCTCTTTGTTCTGCAGCTCCTTGTAGGCTAGTTGAAAACTGTCGAGGAAATCCGACAACTTTGCACATTTCAAGGAGACGCTGACATCTCCCATGACTGCTTGATACTCTTCCCACAACTTCTTGCATCGTCGATATGTGTTATGCTGTCGCCAGAGCTCGCGTACTTTCCGCATGTCTTCTCAAAGTGAGATTTCGTTCAAACTAGATCAGGACCACCCTGAGTTTCTTCAACGTTTACAAGATCAGCAACCAGGTAGACAGTCCTCCCTTCAAGCATCTTCAAGTTGGTAACATCGTGACCTCCTTGATCATCTGTCATCCTCCTCCCTCCTCCTCCCTCCTCCTCCTTCCTCCTGGCCCGTCGTCATGGCGCCATTTTGGCACTGCATGGCAAGCTTGACTTCTTTTTATGGCTGCTATTACCCCACCCACCCCTTGAGCACGTTTGACTATCTAAATTACTTCCAGTACCCCCTATTATCACATTCTAATGACCCCTACATGGTACTACCCCATCACCTACACTATCACTGAGCTCCTACAGCACAACCCCCCATTATTACCTCCTGCTTTACCCCATCCTCACCACCCGTACCCCCTCATTTCCCCATTTTCCCCCTACCCCTGGTCTTCCAAAAGCCTTACATGTTCTGTGACCCCACCCCCCCTCACCGAGTCTGTTGCCCTCTTCCCCACTATGTCCCGATTTCCACTGCACCCTCCCAGGTTATGAGCCGCAAATGAGCTGTATGAGGGTTCAGGGTTTTGATGCCCCCCCCTACCCACCCCCTCCTATGGCCCTCGCAGGGGTCAATTGAGTTCCGAAATAGATAATATTATGAGGGCTCACTGCCTCGGAGGACCCCTACCCCCCACCACCCTTCGCAGTACCCCCAAATACACTCGGATGCACCCCTATTACAACCAGGACCCTCACCCCCCCTTAGACCTATGTAACTGCCCCTACAATGGTTCCGAATGTGTACGACCACCCGCGATCCCATTCTCCACCCTACCCCCCCAAGAATTGATTCACTCTTACCACCCCACCACTCACATAACTAGATCATACCCCTCATTTTGTGGTCCATATCTTCAATAACTCTACCCCCCACCCCCTCTTTTTACCCCACCCTCTGCCTCAGAACATTGTTGGTGGACTTGACCCCATGCAGACGCCAGCGCGGGGTCCCCGAGAAGAAGGGACGAGCATGGCGCGAAGCCCGAACTCCTCCTCCTCTACCACGTTCTCTCCCTCCGCTTCATCCATCTCCTCCTCACATCTCGGTTCCTCTCGTAAAGTCCCATCTGCCCTCTCCCTGTCTCCTTGCAGCAACAAACCATTGGGTCCGTCTCCCCGGCAGGACAACAAGGTGGTTCTGACCTGTATCGACGTCGCAGATGCAGTAGCCTCTAGCAGAGGAAGGAAGCTAGAGGAAGTTTTCCACCCCTCTCCGAACAGAAGAGAGCAGATCGTGCCCAAAGACGACGCGCAGCGGATACAAGCAAACATGGATGGCGTTCCAGACGACGTCAACATCCTGCGGCTGCAGCTAGAGCTGCAGATGAAGCGGCTATCATCGATAGAGGAGGAGATGAAGCAGCGGTACGAGAGGCTGCGCGATGAGGCCGTGCAGCATGGTATGAAGATGCTTGACGAGGAGAAAGCAAGAAGCAACGAGATGCATGCCTTGCTGCAAGTTAAGATCGAGTCCCTCGAGGAGGAGCTGCAGAGGACGCGAAGAAAGCTGGGGAAGAAGGTCAGACATTTTTGTTTCACCCGCGCCTCATGTCTGACGATCCTGCAGTGTTCGGAATATGAGGAGCTGTTGGCCATGGCGAATGAGTTGGCAGTGGAGCAGGAGGGAGTTCCGGTTGAGCACGGGAAGAAGACAAGGATTCACGACCAATGCGTGCAGACAAGCGACTTGTCAGACCACACGACCATCTCAGCGGATAGCCTCAGTGTGGACGATGACCATTTCCCCCACCACGTCACGGTACATGCCTCCCGGCATTGCTGCAAGTTTCTCATCGCATGCCTCTAGGATGAAGTGCAGACAAGGGACGGGTCAGTAGCGTCAAACGACGAGCTCTCCAAGGAGAAGTCTCAAGAGCCGATTACCAAGGATCGAGTCTGTTGGTACCTGGTGACTCCGACTGCTTGCATTTGCCGACAAGTTTTGACTTCGTTCACAGGACGCGTCCCATCGCAACGTAGCCGAGATGCTGACCCCTCGAGGCTCCCGCTTTTGCTCGGTACTCGACGGGTCGGATTCCAGCAAAGAAACGCTGTGGAAGTCGTTGTCGAGTGCTTTCAAGTGGAATTGATGAGAAGTGTCGGAGGCAAGTGTAGTCAATTAAAGGTTATCTCCAGTCGTACGCGCATATGACTTGAGCCAACATCTTCCGTATTGAGGAGGGGGGGGGGGGTCAGGGAGTGATGAGAGGGGGTCAGGGAGGAGAGGGAGGAGAGGAAGGAGAGAGAGGGAGTGAGTGAGTTGACGAGAAACCAAATTTACAGCTTGAATTGAGTTTCTCTGCCACTATCAACTATTGACGGCAGAAGCTAGTAGTTGCGACGTCGGCTTCCTAGTCGGGAGAGGTCGAAACGGCGCCTGCAGAATCTCCTAGTCAGACAAGTGATGAGAGGAGGAAGAGAAGTTCGAAGCAGCTATCAAGGAGAGGCTGGAGGGATAAGGCAGTGACGGGGGCATCGGTCCACCTGAGTCGTACTGCCTCCATGTTGTTGTTGTCCATTTCCATGACTTAAAATCGAGCCAACCAATCCGCTGGATCTGCTTCCGTTGCTTCCGTTGGCGGCAGCAGCCGGTGGCTCTTGTGATGCACCGTTGGCATACCTGCAGCGAGCATGTAAGAGGGAGCAGTCGGTCTCAGGATGATCCTACGGGAAGGGAACCATCTTGAAGGGGCTTGCTTCCTGTGGCTTTTCAGAGCCTTGCAATGATGTATGGTGACCTGGAGCTAGTCCCTTCAGCTCCTGCAGGCATCATAACAAGGTTCAACACCTGCTGATGACGTCTCTTGAGGCCTGTTGATGTTCAACATCGCGAGTAATTGCGAACCTGTCCCTGACGTCAGCTAACGGGTGTCACCTTTCTCCTCCCCATGCACCCGCATCGTCTCTCTGGGGCAGTTGGTACACTCCATGCGCAGGGGCCTGACCGTGAGACAGCAGTTTCCTCTCCAGTTCTTCGACCGAAGTCACTCCAGCCGTCTCGTTCCCCCCCCTAGGAGCCCCTGGCGTTGCAAGAATGGAGTCTCCGGCAAACCTAAAAGGCTCCATGGGCTTGTCGGAGAGGATCCCCGCCGAGCTCTTGTGCATCAGTCGCTCGCCTGCATCTGCCTGCATGTGCACAGGAGCATCCAGCTTGAGGGGTGGAGGAACCTGCGTTTGATCGTTCCTGGCCCCAGGAGGAGTGCTGAGGATGGAAGGGTAGGGCCGCACGTCCCTCACGGGGATCTCGTAGACCCCCTCATGCTCATACCCATCGAAGAGGATCGCGCAGTAGTCCATCCCGTACTGGTGTACCGTCCCGTCGTACCACTGGCCGTCCAGGAACAGAGCGTTGACGCGCGTTCCGGGGACGATGGCGCTGCTGGCACCGGAGCTGTGGTGGGATGGAGCTTCTTGGAAGGAGCTGGTGATGATGGCTGGGTCGGAGAAGACTGGGTTCATGCCTGGCCTCGCTGCGATCTTGGGCAACGGGAGGCTGCTCGGAGGCGGTGAGTTGAGGAAGGCACCTCCGGCAAACTTCCCGTTGTGTGAGGTTTGAGAATTCTTGTTGGATGCAGGCGGAGCGTTCGCCTTGTGCTGCACAGCAAACGGACGGACAGCCGTTGCCTTGTTGGCAGCAGCTGCCACCTGGTTATTTACAAGCGCGACGTTGGTGGTCGCCTTCGCCCCCTTCTTCTTCCCTTTCCCCTGGTTCGGCACCAATCGCAAATCCTGATTGACGACCGGAGTCCCGTCCTGCAGGAAGGAGCGCAGTGTCAGAAGTTCATGTACAGGATGACTTCATCTTCTACAGGGAGGTCGGGACGAGGAGGAAGAGCAGGCGGGGAGGGGCGCGTGCAATACAGACAGGAGGGAACAGTCAGCGGCAGGAAGGGGCGGGAGATAGGAGGAGAAAGGAGGAGGAGGAGGAGGAGGAGGAGGAGGAGCTGAGCGGTTACCTCTCCTTGGATGAAGTAAGGAACCAGCGGCCTCTCATTGTTTCTCCCCAGCCTGTCTCCTCCTCGATCCCCATCGAACCCGCCGCCTCCCGCAGTCGCCATGCTCCCCGAACGTCTGATGACCCCACCCCTTGTTTAACCCCCAAACATTCGAGCAATCACCCCTCCACGAGAATGACTACCCCTACTTTCTACCGGTACGACAAGTATATCTAGCGGGGATTTGGACTCGTTTATGACCCACCCTGACAAGTTCATCAGCAGGTGGACCCCCACCCCCTGGAGATCATATTCAATGTGCCTCCCAGAAAATGGCAGGCGGAGTTGAAGCCGCTGCTTCCTCCTCCTGCTCAGGGACAGTCGTGGATACCCGCCGGCGAGCGCGAGGAGGAAGCGCTCAAGGTGGAGTGAGCCAGCTCACGAGGAAGCTTCACAACGATCTTCTTGACAGCTTTCATGGTGGCATGTGCGGATCTAACCTTGCTCTTGGACTTTGCATCGCAACGATTTTATCTTCTTGTGATCACAAGCATGCTCGCAGCGGTCAAGTCTCCTTGCAACTCCTCTCAACCTGGTTTGCTCTCCTCTATCCTCTCGCTGACCTTCTTCGTACTCTCTGACCCTACAGCTCTCCACTCTCGCACGTTCACCAGGCAGGACAAGAGGAGGAGCTCTTCCCTCCCTCGTCGCAACATGAGCGAGGGTGGGAGGAGGAGGCGAGGGCCTCAAGTGGGCCCTCACCTCCTCCTCACTTGAGGACGGGCAGTACTCCGGGGATCTTCCTCACGTCCACCACTGACATCCCTGCGCTCAGCGCTGCCTCCACTCCAGCATCCGCGTCCTCGTACACCCTGGCGCCTCCCGTCAGCCCTCACCGCCCCCACCTCCTCCCTTCAACCTACCGGCACTTGTCGGGGGGGATCCCCAGGCTCCTGGCAGCTGTCAGGAACGGGTCAGGATGCGGCTTGTGCCTCTCAACGTCCTCCGCGCAGATGAGGACGGCGAAGAGAGTCTCGAGCTTGCACTGGCTCAGGAACTTGGCGACCATCTTCCGAGGCCCTGCGGCGCCAGGGTCAGGCACGGGGAGAGGGGAGGAGGAGAGGGCGGGGGGAGAGGGGAGGAGGAGAGGGGTGCGGGAGAGGGCAGGGGGAGAGGGCAGGGGGAGTGGGCGGGGGGAGGAGGAGGGACAGTAAGGTCACCGCTACTGACGACCGCCATTGGGATTCTGCCATGGTTTGCTCGGGCAATGTCACAGACGGGTTTGATCTCCCTGACTAGCGGGATCATCTCAGAAGCAAGGTCGTCCTTCTTCCTGTAGAACGCGTCCGGGTCGACATCCACCGCCTGCTCCTTGCAGAGAATCTTGAAGGTCTCCTCAACTGTCTTGCCCGCGTGCGAGTAGAACTCTTCTTCTGTCAGCTTCATCCCAAAGTGCTCGCACGTCTTGATCCAGTTCTGCATGCGACGTCAGCCGCAGAGATGCAGGAGTGGAGAAGAAGCCGCTCTTACCTCACACCACATGGGCATGGAGTCGACCAGAGTGCCATCGCAGTCGAAGATGAGGGCTTCCACGCCGCTCAAGTCCTCTATGTTGTCTATCTTCATCGCGGGAAGGCCCTTCCTTGCTACGGTCGTGGACAGCGGCGAACGTCGGCGTACGACAGCAGCGGATGGGAAGGATGGGAATGAAGGCTGGAAGGCAAGGAACGAAGCTTGGTACAAAGAGGAGGGGGAGGGGAGGAGGGAGGAGGAGGGAGGGAGGAGGAGGGAGCAAACTACGAGGATCAGGTGCAGCGGCTTCTTCATCCCGCCATAGCAGGCGATGCCGTCGGGATGGGGAATAGGGTGGGTACTCTTGATACCAGGGGTAGTGTATTCTGTATTGAGTTTTCAGGTACCACATACGAGGGGTGGTGGTTAGAGGTGGGTGCAAAGAATGGGGGTCGGGGTGGGGTGGGGTGGTTGGTGTGGTAGATTTTGAAGCGATGGTGGGACCCAACGAGGAGGCAGGGAAGATGCTCAAGGAGGCGGCGAAGAAGGCGAGAAGCGAAGGCATGGCGAAGGCTCTCCTCAAGGCCGCCAGAAATGTGAGCGCATGTCCCCTCCCCATCAGGAGCAAGCACGAGGCCATGGCGATCAAAGGGGTGGGTGAGAAGATCGCTGGTATGATTATGAGGATGATCGAGGGGAGGGGAGCAGGTCAGGCAGACGAGGTGGATCATGATGCAGCTCAGCCTCGAGATGTTGCTGGAGCTCTGACAGGCGAGAGCGCCTCCATGCTTGAGACCGACCGACATCGCGAGGGGGAGCAAGGAAAGAAAAAGCGGAGGCGGGAAAACAAAAATGCGAGCAACGAGGCGGAGGACGAGACGTCAGAACCTGCTCATCGACCAGACCGACAGTACCAGCCGAAGACAAGGAGCGGAGCATACGCTCTCCTGATAGGTCTGTATAGGATGGAGAAGGTGCTCTCAGTGAAGCTCCTTTGCGGAGGGAGGGGCTGAACTGCGAGCAGGGGATAGGAACGGGAGTGTGCGTACGACCTGATCGAGAGACTCTCGCGAAGTTCTCGCAGCAGGTAAGAGGATGGAAGACGTTGTGATCATGTGCTGAAGCTGCTGCAGTGGGCAGATGAGAGGATTCTGTGCGATAGAGCGCATTATTGTGGATGGGACTCCATGAACAGGACCCTGGTGTGCTGTCGGTTGTCGTGGCGGAGGTTGTTGATGCTGCTCAGGTTCCCAAGGGTCTTGTCCAGGCATACAGGAATGGTCCCCGCAAAGTCTTTGAGCTGTCTCAAGAGGGGAGGGCGCTGGCGGAGGCGTTGAACGTCAGAGTATTGGAGTCAGAAACAGGAGAAGCAGGGGGAGGATCAGGAAGCGAGGTGAAGGGAATTCTACTCGTTGCTTCTCTGACTGTCTCGGGCAGTCTGTAGCGACAACAAGCTCGATCGGGGACAGGAGGCCAGGAGATCGCAACGTCGGGAGGTGATGACATGTCAGGTCGAGGTAGCGGAATGATCCTGTTGATGACAGTCACGAGCCTTCTGACTTGCGGGCCTGTGAGCTCGTCGGAGAGTCAGCGGTGAGATAGTAAGTCCAGCTACAGCCGAGCTGATCTCCTCGCGTCAGGCTGGCTCGCGTCGCCTGCCCGATGGGTCGAAGCTGGAGGTTCTGCTGCTGGTGGACAACAACGAGCCCCCTGAGGTTCTTCACTTCGTGGAGGCGAAGCACATCAGGTCAAGTCGCCTCCTCCTGCTCCCAGTGCGTGATCTGATCCGATAGGTACAAGAGGACGCAGCTCATGATCGGAGACTTCATGTGGGTTGCCGTCCCGCAGGTTGGACGCTGGAAGAGGAGGAGGCGGTGGTGGTGGCGGCTGCTGAAGAGGAGGTGGTGGCTGAAGAGAAGGAGGCTGAGAAGGGTCTACAGGGTCAAGAAGTCGCATCTGTGAAGCTTGAGGATGCTGTGAGCTTCTGGTCGTCCACATCCTCCCCTGGCGACTCACTCGCTCCCCCAGATTGTCCTGGACTTCATCATCGAGCGCAAGAGCGTCAGCGACCTGCACAGCAGCGTCATCTCCAAGCGATACGAGTCGCAGAAGTACAGGCTGCAGCGATCGGGTGAGGAGGGAGGAGGAGGGAAGAGGGACGAGTGAAGGCTTGTGCTCCACAGGCTTCAGCAGGATCGTCTACCTGCTTGAAAACTCAGTGGACGGAATGAGGCAGTCCGGGTACCACGGTTAAGAGAAGCGAGCGGACAAGGTGCTGTGCTGAACGAGTTAGCAGATGTGACGGAGGAGGTGGAGAAGCGAATACGAAGCTCGACTGTTGACATTCAGATTCACAGTCAGTTCTTCCTGCACCAGACTGGCAACTGGAAGGTCAGAGATCGACCTAATCTCCATATCACTCCCTTCTCCCTCCTCTCCCTCCTCCTCTCCCTCCTCCTCTACTGTCGCTTCCGCCATTTGCCCACGTTGCTCTTCTCCGATGACTCACGTTCCTTCCAGGAGACTGTCGATCTGCTGCACCTTATGACGCAAAAGATATCTTTGATGCTGAGAAACCAAGGCCTCTCCTCTGACGTTGCCATGCTCATTGAGCATGACCTCGTCACCTTCAAGGCTTTCTCGGTACCTCAACACTCATCCTCTTCCCCCCGTGTCATCCCCACCCTCTGCTCCTCCTCCTCCTCTCTTCCGGAACCTCTTCTCTTCTCCCTTCCCTGCTTCTGCTCCTCCCCCTTGTTGTTCTCAATCTGTAAACTCTGTCTGCTGTTACGGCTCCTCCTAAAAGTTCGACTGGCAGGACCGCATGAAGAACTTGTCCTCTCGCACTTTCTCGGAACTTCTGCAGATCCAGGTGAGGAAGGAGGAGACTAGGAGTAGGAGAACTGCGGTGGGGAAGGGACATGTGTAGAACTACTCGAGCAGTGGGTGTGAGGAGCAGAGAAGACCAAGGGAGGGGAGCAGCAGCAGCAGCAGCAGCAGGTCACAACGTCGGTGGTGGTGAGACCGTGGCAGCTGGCTAGCGCTGTTCAAGGCCTCGGCTCCAAGGCGGTCGACACCCTCGTCGAGGAGTTCGCGACGCTCCCGGCGCTTCTTGACTTCTGCCGCCGCTGCCAGTCGCTGGAAAACTTCAAGAAGATCGTCACGTGGGTGCTGGCCGCCTCCCTCCAGCTGCTGACGAGCTGAGCAGGCAGAAGTTCCGTGAGAAGAACAATAGGGCGCTGAACCCGAAAGTGATCGAGAGGTTGTGGATGCTTTGCGAAGGGAGGGAGGGCGGACAAGAATAGAGATAGAGAGAAGGGGGAGAGGAGGAGGAAGACGAGGTTCAAACAAGATGCGGTGGAGCAAGCGGAGTCTGCGAGATAAAACCGAGGGAGAGAGCAGGGACGAGAGGCGCAAGGTTGACTTGAGTGATTCATTTAAGCTTGTTGAGAACCATGTCAGGTGGCAGTCCGAGATTGCTTCACTCCCTGTCAGCCTCTGCCTTGTGCTGCTTACCTGCACAAGTTAATCTCCTCCTCCTCATCTCCATGACGATCCTCATGCTCTCGCCCTCCCTTCCTGAGAGATGGAGGGGTGAGCAGAGAGCGAGACGACGAGAACCCTACTCAGGCATTCTTCTGCTGCTTCGTCACAATCTCAGCATTCGCATCCCCCATGTCTGGTGTGACTGACACCACAATGTCCTCCTGGTCGTTCTGGTCGTCCTGGGGCCCATCGCCTCCTCCAGTCGTGTGCTCTTGCGACTCTCGGTCTTCTACCGCCGCATGCACGTTGCTGTAAAGCGTTGCGATCTTCTCCTCTTTCTCCCCGTGGAGCTCTTTGAGGAGCTCGTAGAACTCGTTGAACGTGAGCGCCTCTGAACCTCCATCCTCTAGCGTCCGCTCGTCCACCTTGGAGGAGGAGAACTTCTCCAGCTCGTGCGCGATCTCTATCGCCTGCTTGCGCGTGATGCGACCCGAGCCGTCCGCAGCCCTCGAGAAGTGTTGCTGCAGCTGATCCTTGGTCTTGCCGGCCACCAGGATCGAGTGGATCCCAGGGCCCATGTAGGAGGCGAGGGCGATCTCCCGCGCCAGCCTCCTCCTCACGGCCTTCTTCGCTCCTGCCAGCGCCACGCTGGTGGACGGCGAGATGCCCTTTACCTTGACGACGATGTCCTTCATGGTGCGCATGGAGGAGGAGTCGAGCCGGTTCACTCCCGACAGGTCGAGCACGAGACGCCGCAGCTCCCCCCTCGGCTTGTCCGTCTCAGACACCATGTGGAGCGCGAGCTTGACCTCGTGCAGCACGGCGTCGCGGAACCCGTTGCAGTTGGCGAACCACAAGTCCATGTCCTGCCAGCGAGTCAGAGCGAGCGACAAGCACTTACGTCACTCACAAAGCGGATAATGAGGATGCCGGGGACTGGAACGGCAGACTCCATGACCTTCATGTCATGGTAGTTGTGCGTGCCGGGCACTTGACCCAGTACGGAATAAGTGGGGCTCGAAGTCTGAAAAAGGAGCGCGATGATGGAGCAGGCGAAACCGACGGCAAGGCCGAGCTCAGCACCGAGCAGAAGGGTGGCCATGAAGGTGACGCTGAAGGCAATGAGCTCCTCCCAGGCCTCCAGCTGGTACAGGTGCCACGGCTCGTGGGTGTCGAGGAGTCCAGACACGGCGATGATGACGATGGCACCCAGCACGGGCTTGGGGAGGTAGTAGAAGAGAGGAGTCAGAGCTCCCAGCACGATCAGCATCAGCAGCCCTGAAATGATGCCAGCCAGCTGCGTCCTCGAACCTGCATTGGCGTTCACAGCTGAGCGACCGAACCCTCCGGCTGCTGGGTAGCAGCGGAAGAAGCTGCCGACGATGTTTGAGACGCCGAAGGCGACGAGCTCTTGGTCGGGGTTGATGGCGTAGCCGTTCTTGTTTGCATACGTTAGGCCGACAGCGATGGACTCCATGTACCCCAGCATAGAGCTGATCAGCACAAATGAGAAGAGCGCTCCCATCCCTGTCGACGGCAACTCAGGTGCCTGCGGGACAGGAACACCAGCCGGGATAGTTCCGCAGATCTTGAAACCTGACTTGTCCAGACGGGCTCCCCACGAGATCTGCTCAAACAGAAGCGTCACGAGGCAACAAGGCGAGGACAATGGCCACCAGAATTCCGATGACGACGATGAGCATCGCCGAGGGAACTTTCCTCAGCCTGGGAACTTTCTTGAACACCATCAAGAACGCCATGACTCCGATGCCCATCAGAACGGACGGCCAGTGAGCCTCACCCAACCGAGCCAGCATGTCTACAATCACAACAAATGTGTTGTTCGATTCGCTCAGGGAGTATCCCAGCACATGCTTCATCTGGCCCAGCCCTGCAGCAGAGTTACAGGAGCAGCGGGTAGCCACAGGAATAGTCACCGATGATGATGGCAGCTGCTGAGGTGAAACCGGCGACGACTGGATGCGAGAGGAAAGAGGTCAAGAAGCCAAGCTTAAACAATCCCAGCGCGAGCTGAAACAAGCCGGAGAGGAAGGAGGATGCAATAGCTAGCTTGATGAAGGCGGGGTTTGCACTTCCATCCTCTAGCTTTGCTGGAGCGATGGAGTTCAGACCATGCGAGACCAGCAGCGAGACGATGGCGACAGGGCCGACGGCGAGCTACAGCACAGCACGAGTGAGCCAAGAGCAAGAAGATGAGGGAGGAGGGACCTGTCTGGACGTTCCTAGAAGACCGTAGACGATGAGAGGGAAAGAGCCCGTGTAGAGGCCGTAGATAGGAGGAAGGTTGGCAACGAGTGCATACGACATGCCTTGAGGAACGAGAAAGAACCCTACCGTGAGACCCGCGAATATGTCCCCCATTAGGTCCTCCCGCCATCCTCCGTTGATGTATTTGGGGATCCATACAGTAGAGGGGACGAGGCTGCTGAGCTGGTACTGACTCTTCAAGAAGCTCAGAGCTCTGTGCTTGAACGGCGGTGGTTTGTACTCGTCAAGATACTCAGTGCGCAATAGATCGACATTCTGGTCCTCCCGCTTGTCCTCGCGGTCCATGCCGAAGAAGAAGGGTTTGACCGCAAGTGGATGAGGAGCAAGTGACGAGTAGAACAAAGAAGGAGATGAAGGTGTAGCTTGATCTGGACTCACAAGGACGAGGAAGCTAGAAGGGGAGGAGAGGAAGGAGGAGAGGGAGAGGGGGAGAGAGGGAGGAAACAGAATCCTCAAAACAAACTATACAGTCGGTGGGGGGGGGGGGGGGGACGATTGACGGGGGTGGTATCGAAATGATGGGTGGGGGTGAGATAATGTAGGGTGATGAGTGGTCTTTATTGGTACATATAAATGATAAAAAGGGGGTAGGGTAAAGCTTTTGTTGTGGTTTGTGTTCACAGAGTGATTTTGTTTTATGGAAGGGTAGGGTACTCGACGACAATTTTTTTTTCGGATAGAGATTTCAATTTTTTGTAAAACTTTTCAAATTTAAAGATTATAATTTCAATAAAGCAGCAGATTTGAGAGTTTAGCCGCTAGGTGCACAGCACGACGGTCCTGACATGATAGATAGGGGTAGTAAGATATGAAAGTAGGGGGTAGGGGTATCTCCAGTAGTAAAGTCGCAGAGGACAAGTCCCGCCGTTACTCTGTGACTGGATCATGACCGGGTCCTTTGAGTCAATTTATAGGGGTGGTGGTGACATGGTGGGGGGATGGCGGGTCCTGACGGGACGTGACTGGTCATGTACTATAAATCTCAGTGACAGGACCACTTCCCAACCCCCGGGTGCTCTGACTCCGACGGGCCCAGGTGGCTGAAGAGGCAGGGGAGCGAAGAGGCGAATGCTGTCGCAGCTCAAGGAGAAGGCGCAGGGAGGAGCCGCCGCAGCCAAGAGCGCGCATGGCAAGAAGTTCTTCGGGAAGAACGGTAGGACATGTACAAGCTGATGTCCCTTGCTTCTCGCTTGCTGTGGGCTCTTGCTCGGGTAGGATCCTACTCCCTACTACACGTGCCCGAGTGGGGAGTAGGAACCTACTCCCTCCTCGCTTAGCACCGCGCTTCCGTTCCTTGGTTCCTCCCATGTGTGAGCTAGAATCCGACTGCACGTAGAAGAAGATGTCGCCTTGATGTGCTGCGAAAGATTATGATAACAGTAACAGCCTGCATCGCCTTTGTTTCTTGTCATGCTCCATGGGTAGTGATAGCTTGCAACTGTTCCGATTGCCGTGTTTGAATGCCTTTGTGATGGTTTGCTGATATTTTCTTATCAGAAGGAGTTTGGACGCTTTGGAACCACTTTTTTTGAGCGTTTGGTGTTGAAAGCAAAGTGATCTCTGGGGGACATGTTGTCTCGGCTCCTGCTGTCTGTGTTGTCCGTCGATCCATCAGTTCCTCTCTTCGGAGAGAAGCCGTATCCCTATGGTGAGGGCGAGGTGGAAAGAGTGAAGTACCCTTGCACGTCTTTCGGCAAGGGAGGAAGTGATCAAGGATGTCCTGACTGCATGAATGAGCCGCCGACCGGAACTTGGTACTTCTACATGGATCCGACCTGGGATTTTTCGGCGGACGAACCGAAGAAGCGTTGAAGATTGATTGTGACAGAAATAAAATTTTGAACTGCTAAATGTGGTTCGAGACATTTACAAATGATATCCGATCTAGGGTTTCAGGCTGCACAGACGCAATTGCCGTTGTTGCAGGTGGAGCATTCGCTGCCAAGAGTCGTGCAGTTGAACACGCAACGACCTGACTTGCAAGTGTAGGAGGAGTAGCTTGGAGGCCGATTGCTAGAATCTCCGCAATGTTCCCCGACTTGTCGAGGTGTCGCGCATCGACAGTTGTTGCCAGCACAGTTAGGGCAGAAGTTGGGATCCGAACACATGAAGCCACAGATTTCTCCTCTGGCGCACTCCGCAGAGAAGTGGAAGGGGTTGCTGTGCTTCGACGCGTCTGAGAAGCTTGCCCCACAAGTCCTGGCTCGGCGGCTGTCGGCTCGACCCTCAGTCAACATCTCATCGCGCAGTGCGACAGCAACGGCGGGAGGAGGAAGTTCGCAATGGTCCCATCGAGCTCTATCCCCAGATGTCTGGATGTATCCTGCTTGCCCACATTCTCCTCTGGTCTTGCACCACGAGGTTCCCTTGCTGCCTGGAACCGCCACACACTGTCGATGTACTCGTCCCTTGTACAGGAAAGGGAAGTCGCACTCGCAGCCCTTGACTGTCCGAACCATCGGGTCCTCGCAGTAATCCCACGAGCCCTCTGCCTCCGTGTGTCCGCATCCATCATGCGTGTAGCACCAGGCGCGATCGCGTCCTCTCCTTGTGCAAGAGTGGAAGACCTCCCCCTCGTATTCAAATGAGCCCTTGCAGGAGCACCCGCCAACCGTGCCGGTGCCCCCGCGCCTTCTCCTCTTCTCATTGCTGACGCTGCTCTTCTCTGGCGAGTTGAGACTGTGAAGCTTGGAGGGATGGGAGCGCAGGCTCGTCTCTTTCGGCTGCAGAACCTCTTCAACCGCGTTCATCGCTGCCTTGGTGATGTCTCGGCTCACTATCGTTTCAGGAGCTTCGTAACTTCTGGGTAGCGACGGATTCTCCTGCTCTTCAGCTGGTTCCAACAGGTTCAGCATCGCGTGTTGGATTGAGTTTGAGACAATTTGCTGCACAGCCGACGGGTTATAGCTCGCTACACGCGACTGTTCGACCCCGGACCAGGAGCCGTCGCGTGGGTGATAATGAGCTATCCTCTTGATGCGCAAGTTGCCCTGTAGGCGCTTTCAGAACAGAAGGCAAGAGGGCAAGAGGAGGAGCTACCTGCACATACTCTCCGTTGACTACTCCATGTACACTGGCGAGGCCTGAATCATGACTACCGGGGGGAAAGTAAACCTTGTCGATGACTATGTTCTTCATCAAGGGGTTCCCTGGGCCCAGATGAACGCGGACATGACGGGACGTCTGTAACAGAGAGGAGATGCTCGAACGCTGGCTTAGAGATAGCAACACGACAGCACAGGCAGAGAGGAAAGCCAGCCCACAAGCAACATGCTTCATCTGCATCCTCCCTCCTGGTGTGACTAGCAGGGTCTCAGAATCGAGAGCAGCCGGTCAATCTCCGAGCATGGTGTGATCTCCTACCTCTCGTTCATGCCTCGTCCTCTCCCTCGATCGCCCAACCCGCTCTGCTTCCTCCTACTCCTGTCGCGTCTCCTCACTCCCCTTCCAACAACACCACCCCAACCATTGAAGTACCCTACCCATCCTTTGTATGTAATAATGTCAAAATATAACCCCCACACAAATACCCCTACCCCCTGGGGACGAAATTCCTTGGAAACGAGGAGACATGGCAAGGGCGAGATGGTTGGTGGTGGCGGCGATGGCGGCGATGGCGATCCTCGGGCACAGCACGAGAGCTGCTGAATGTTACGACAAGCCGGGATGGCACAGCCCGCAGAACGACTTGGTGACATGCTCGTGGTTTGCGGCGCCTCCAAAGAACGACGAGTACAACAAGTGCTCCACCTTCAACCGAGCCTTCGACGTGTACGATGGGCACACGGCGAGCTCAGCATGCTGTACATGTGGTGGAGGTTGTAGACCGGCAATCCTGACAGGAAATGATCCATCGTGTAACGTCTCGTGGGTGTACACTGGCACCGTGTAGCGATACCGCAGATGTCACCTGTGCACAATGTAGACAGCGCCAGTACACGACTGGTTGATTGGCGTTACTAGGATACTATGCTGTTTCCTTCCCTCCTTGGGAGATCAACCTTCACCCCCCCTCTCTTAACGTTTCTGCAAACGAATGCTGTGTCAATAACTGTACAATAAACTCTTTCTTTACCAAGACAACGGAAATGCGATTTACATCCTCGTGCTCTAACTCGGCAAGGCATCGACGTTTGCTCGACTTCACGTCCTTGTCTCTGATTGCTCGCACGGCTTCTAAGTTCGGATGGATGGAACGAGTGACGATGAGACCTCTAGCACGATGCCTGTTGAAATAAACGTTGGCGGTGGGAAGGGAAGGGTTGGGATGGGGATTGGAATTGGAATGGAATGGGGAAGGGGGAAAGAGGAACAAGAAAGAGATCGTCAGAGCAAGAATGAAAGAATGAAGGTCTTGCAGGTGTGTATGAAGACAGCATCTACTCGATACTTGTTTTCTCCTCTCGGCGTTGCGAGAGCCACTCGCATTGCCCTCTAGAATGACAAGCATCATCGAGCGTGTGCCAGACGAAGAAAAGGAGGAGAAGGAGGCTGTCATGGGATGATCTTTCTTTTCTGCTTACTGAGGTGCCGAATGGCGTCGATGTCCTGCCCTTTGCTCTCTGTCAACTCTACGGTGCTACATGCGAGATCACCTCCTCATGGTTTTCAACGCGTTCTTTATTATCTTCTGCTCTCTGTCAACTCTACATCACCTCTCTGTATGGTTTCTCTCCCCACCCCTCAGTCCTTGGTGAGTTGCTTCAGCTCAGCTTCAAGCTGCTCCCTTGCTTGATCGATCTTGATGATGTCCGGGTGCTCTTCCAACGCCTTGTTGAGGTCTTTGGGTTTTGCTTTCACTTTCTTTGCCAGAGATGTCGAATTCTCCACGATGCGGCTGCGAAACTCCAAAAGCTCCGCAAGCACTGACCTGATCTCGTCAGCTCTGGTACCCGCGCTGTTCGCGTCGCACATGGAGACCTTCAAAGGAGAGCGGTTGACCAGAGCATTCTGAGACAGAGGGAGACGAAGCGAGAGGGAGGGCGAGGGCGAGGGGGCGAGGAAGGCAGAGGCAGCTGACGCCATGAGCGCGAGGCCAGCGACTCGTCGTGCCATGGCGGCCGATAAATGTGTCAGAGAAGCTTTCGGAGACAGCAGCACTACCCTACCATCAAGACCACCCTCCTGCTTGACTACCCCTCCATTCATCACAGCAAGCCTTCTATGACCCCTTTTTTCCCTGTTGTAAAACCCGTACCTTGACTACCCACAAATGGCTACACCCACCCCCACCCCCATTCACTCGAAAACAACTGTCCTGGTCAACAGTCCTATGAGGACCCTGAGGCAAGCCCGTATTTTCATTAACTAAAACATCACTCTAGCAGGAAGCATCAGTGAGTCATAGAACATCTAGCGGGCGATGCTGCTGCGACTTCCTTTCCTGCTGAGAGTCGCGGTGTAGGAAGTTCTCGTAGACTCTGACCGCCAGTCCGTCCCCTCCCCGTCAGAGTCAAAGGAGTCCGGTGAGTCCTCCCGGGTGAAGGCGTAGAGTAGCTTGCTCGTGTGCGCGCTGGAGAGCTCGCTGGTGACCAGCTTCTGTTGTACGAACGTGGTGACCACGTCCTCAGCCTGCAGCTCCTCCTGTGCAAGCAACTGTCACAACAGCGAAGAGAAGATGGTCACAGGAAGATGATGCATACTTCGTCCTCCTCCTCATCTGATGCAGACAGGACGACCTGCGGCTTCGGATTCGGAGCGAGCCTCCTTTCAGCAAGCTCAATGTAGTCGACCTCCATCTCCCTGGTCGCGTCCTTCCTCCTCACTCGCAAGTTGTGCCTGCACCATCTCAGCACATCTCCTTCGACACCTTCGACGCACTTCTGCAGCTTGACAAGAAAATCTTTCTCAGCTTGTTCCAAGGTAGGGACTGAGTCTTCTCTGCAGCTACCATCAGGTTCTCGTGCATCAGAGGAAGGAAGAACAATGGAAGAACACGCTTGCTCCGCACCTCCCCGTCAACTTCTGTTTCTGCTGCTTTGAGCTTCTTTCGCGGAGGCTCCTGGACGCCGACGACCCTCGTCTGCCCGTTCGGCCTAACACCGCGCCTGCGGTTTCACCTGGTCGAGGTTGCTGCTGCTGGAACTTCCCGTCCCCCGTTATGCTGAGGTGTCTCAGGTCGACGATGTCTCCACTCGCAGTCAGAATTCTCTCTGCCCTCCTCTGCTGGACCTTAGCAGCGCCATATGTGGGGTCCTGACGGTTGGGGCGAATGAGAACGACAGACAGTACAAGCCTTGACGAGTGCTACCTGACAAGCGCTTCTTTGCCTGCCCTCGCGTTCTCTCCTCCTCTCCTCCAGCCAAGCGTCTATCGCTCCGCCTGATGGCTGCGAGGCATGATAGACGACACCGCTGACTTCCTCGAGAGGGAGTACAGGATGACCTTGACCTGCCGCAAAGAGGTCAGGAGTTGCGTCAAAACAAGCAAAAGCGTGCCGCTTCCTAGACTTGATCGTATTAGTGCCATCTGTGCGACTGCCGTGTCGTGCGCTTGCTGCTCCAACGCCTTGAGCCGCCTCTCAATCCTCTGCTCGTCCGACTTGTCTGTCTCTGCAGAAGAGCATCAAGAAGAGAAGGAGCCCTGGACGGGAGGGGAGCGTGCCTGAGAGCGGCCAGTGCTCCTTGTACACCTGGTACTTGCTGTACGCCATCCTCATGGCGTCCTGCTCCATGCCCGTCGGCATCGGCGGGGTTGGAGGTCTAGCCATGTTGATGGTGGGTCAGGCAGTGGAACAGGGGGTAGGGTGATTTAAAAGGGAAAGAGTGGGGTGGGTGGGTAAATTGATAGGCAAGATGCGACCGGATGGAGGCGTGGCGAGGGAGGGGGACGGGAGGACAAGATGCAGCGGGGAGAGAGGAAGAGAGGAAGAGATACTGAGGAGGAGAGGAAGAGACTGAGATCCCGATGAGGGCGGCGCTGCGTGCCAAGACGAGGTCGAGTACTGAGACCAGTTTCGATCCCAACATGTCTTCCTTGACCCTCCTGCTCTTGACGGTGGTCCTGATGCCCCAAGGAGCGGGTGGTGAAGCGAACTTGCGCTTGATCGACTCGCATCCTATTGTTGCGCTCACAGCATGTCTGCGGCTGCGAGGAGGATCACAACCTGATGGAGACATGGAGGCCTTCAAGCGGGAACTTGAACGTTTGAATGAGATGCAGGGGGGGGAGGAGGGGTACGATGCTGAAGTTCGCTCAAGCGACATCAGTGAAGGCACCGACTCAAGTGAGTGGATCAGCCCGCGTGCTCGTGAGTTGATGTCGGGGGGGCAAAGCAAGCGAGCAGCTCCAGCGGTGGCGCAAGTTTCAACGCCTATGCCTAAGAAGAAGAGAGCAGAAGTGGTAGAGGAGGAGACCGTTCAAGCCCCAGAGGATCTGCCGCTTGGAGATGGCGCGAGGTGAAGGAGGGAGAGGAGTGAGGAGGAGAGCCTGACTTGAAGCAGGTATGATCGGCAAACGCGAGAGCATCTCGTCAGCAAGCACGACGCCAAGGCAGGCATGCGTGTGTCTCTCTCCACCCGCGCGCTTGTCAACAGCTCTCGAGCTGATTTCTTCTCGCGCTATCGGTGACGCCCCTCTACCCTCCTTCACCTTCACCCTCCTTCAGCCTCCTCGATCCTGCTCGTTTCTGTTTCTCTCTTGCTGACGCTCTGCGACGTCAGAGGTCTGGTGGGCGTGTTGGAGGAGCCGGTGGATGAACGTCAGCTGGCCTGGTGCTGGGAGATGCCGGGCAGGTGCGAGCTGAGAGATGCGCAGGTGGGTGAAGTTTCCAGGGTTCCCTTGCGACTTCTTCATGACGGGGCAAGAGAACGAGTTTCACCTCGCGTATGCTCGTGAGAAGAACGTGGGGTTCAGCTCGAAATTCATGCAGAAGCACGCCTCCTCCTCCCTCTCCTCCCTCCCAGGTCAGCTCTCCCTGCTTGCAAGGTGAATGAAAGCTGGTCAGGGCTGGCCAATCGCTCGAGGCTCGTCACGGACATGCTGTGGAACGCGACGATGACCGGGGATGTCGATGGGATCACAGAAGCGATCATGGTGATGAGAGGAGGAGGTAGAAGGGGTGAAGAAGGGGAGGGTAAGGAGGAGGAGGAGGAAGGGGTGAAGAAGGGGAGGGTAAGGAGGAGGAGGAGGAAGGGGTGAAGAAGGGGAGGGTAAGGAGGAGGAGGAGGAAGAGTTGAGCGCAGGGAGGGATGAGGAGAGAGAGGAGACGAGAGGAAGAGGCAGAG
>NW_005434630.1:554604-556447 GCF_000315625.1 Guillardia theta CCMP2712
GAGGAGGGGGGAGAGAGAGCAGAGGAGGAGTAGGTGCTGAAGTACGTGCCAGGCGGGAGCGGATGTGAACTCAAAGCGAATGGTCGGAGCGATTTTGAGCACACCCCTGCATCAAGCCATCTTCTTTGGAAATGTAATCCACTCCCTCCCTCTCTGAGTTCTCAAGTTTTCTCGAATCTCTGTCCCCTTGTGTCTTACACATGCTCGCTCTTGTCCTGACACAATCTCTCTCCCCGCTCTCTCTTCTCATCTTAGCATCTTGTTCTTGCTCGTCTCCTTGCGCACAACGCAAACATTAAGGTTGTTGTCACTTGAACACGAGCTGGATGTTCAGCTGGGGGCTGCAGATGGTGGACGAGTATGGGGCGACTCCTCTACATCATGCGGCAGCACGAGGGGACAGGTGAGGACGAGGACGAGGACGAGGACGAGGACGAGGACGAGGATGAGGACGAGCGATGAAGGAAGAAGAATGCTCTCCAGCTGATGATGATGCAGCCAAGCAGTTCTGACTCTCCTGGACTCCGGGGCATCGGTAAAACACTTGAAAAGGGAGGTGGGAGAGAAGTGAGTTGGAGGCAGTTGGAGGCCAAGACGAGCATGGGGTTTACTGCCTTGCACTTGGCTGCTCAAGCCTGCAGCCAGGAGTGCATGCACAGCCTGATCAGCAAGGGCGCTGACGTCAACGCCCTTGACCATGTTCGAACCTCACCCCTCCACATCGCCGTGCAGCTGGAGTCTCCTGCCTGCGTCCAGCAGCTCTTGCTAGCAGGTGAAGTTGATGAGGAAGGGACGAGCAGGAGCAGGATCAGCAGGGTAATCTGAGCGTGTAGGAGCCAACTTGAGGGTGAAGACTATCGACGGCACCACTCCGATAGACTTGGCGAGCCAGCAGCAGGACAAGAAGCTCTACAACCAGCTGAGGTCAGTCGCTCGCCCTGCTCAAGTGGCTGAGAATGGGAGCAGGAAGATTCTGAGCCTGCAGGAGGAAGGCAAGCTCAAAGACGAGCACTTGGCGATCCGCGTGCTTGTCAGCGTCTGCCAGCAGCTGACGGCGGAGGAAGCAGAGCTGCAGGACAACCTGCTGAAGTCACTAGGGGGTCAGAGAGGCTTGACGAAGCGAGGAGACAGTGCGGGTGCTGCTGATGCTGCTGCTGCTGGGGAGGAGACGAAGTCGAGTGCGGCAAAGCAGGAGGAGGAGGAGAGGCAGCAGGAGAAGAACGAAAGCTCTGAGAGCTCGTCGGAGTCTGAGGAGGAAACCAAATCCTCCTCCCCCTCCTCTTTGGCATCGCAGCAGGTGACAAGCGAGTATTGAGGTTCGAGTGGATCCTGAGTTTCTTGCAGAAGGAGAATGAAGAGGAAGGGGAAAAATTTATGGATAGCGACGAGCTGTTCCCCAAGCTCGCCGTGTAGCTCAAGCTCCTCATCCCTTCCTCGACTGATTCTCCCGTTAAAATTCTTCGATCTAGTCGAGTAATTCTTCCCTCCTCATCCTGCTCCGCTCAAACCTGCCACGTTTTAACCGCCACCCCCGTCGCCTCTCCTCTCTCACAGTCTCGTCAACTTCTCCGCGCTGGAAGTCTTGCTGGGGGGAACACCAACGATGACATCGTTCTTGGTGCTCAGCTCAGGGAGCAGCAACTTGAAGCTGAGGAGCCACAGATCAACTCCTCCTCCTCCTCCTCCTCCTCCTCCTCCTCCTCCTCCTCCTCCTCCTCCTCCTCCTCCTCTCGCTGCTGCTCCTGCAGCTGCCACTGCTGCTCCTGCTGCCACTCGATGCCCTCCTTCATCCTCTCCTCCCATCTTCCCGCCCCTCGTACTGACAGGAGCGTGACGTAGCCAT
>NW_005434630.1:557316-558800 GCF_000315625.1 Guillardia theta CCMP2712
CCCCCTCCGACCTCGGACCTCCGACCTCCGACCCTCCGACCCTCCGACCCTCCGACCCTCCCTCCCCGGGCGACGCTCCTGTCATCGTTCCCTCCCTCCCTCCTCCCCCCTCCCTCCTCCTCCCCCTCCTCCTCCTCCCCACCGGTTTCACGTTCTTCAGCTGGGCTTCAGCTGACCTCTGCGCGAGGATCTCGACCGACTTGCGGTTCATGTCGACGCCGATGAAACGGCAGCCGCTGCTCCTCCTATCAGCCGCGAAGAGGTAGAAGAGCAGCTCACGGCAGCACAGAGGCGAGAGGGAGGAGGAGATTGCCTGAGCCGCAGCCGAAGTCAACGATGACAGGAGCGTCGCCCTGGTCCTTGAGGTCACTCGGACAGGACAAGTTTGTCGGTCACCTCCCAGCCTGCGAGGATTTCTCGGAGGAGGAGGAGGAAACTCTCCACTTGCTTCCTGTCTGCGGGTCAGCAACATCAACGAGAGCAGAAGCAGAAACCGCTTCCTCGTCGCTCTGCTCTCCGCTGTCTCCATCTTCCTCTCCCGTCGCCGCTTCCTGCCGTCCTCCTCCTCCTTCAACGTGAAGTCTGGCCGGCAAGAGCTGGGGATGCTCTCCCAGTCTATCACGAGCTGCTCGGGGCAAGACAGCTCCCGCCAGGCGTCAGTTGAGAGAGGAGGAGGAGCGAGGCGATCGATGACCTGAGCCAATTCAGCGGCGACGAGGAGCAAGGCAGCAGAGACAAGCAAGAAGATGAAGACAGAAGAGAGGAGAAGGCGTGGAAGGAGGGAGGAATAGGCACTAAAAGGAGGAAGAAGACCTTCTTCAATCCTTCTTGATTTCTGTCGATTTTCCTCCTCCTCTTTCGCGAGTTGTGAGCTTTCCGTACCTCCAGGCGAGTCTTCTTCTCCTCCTCTTCTCTTCGCCTCCTCTCCTCCTCCTCGGTGTCAAACTCGCTCCGTTTCTTGGCTCTCGACGCTCGGAGCCTCGCGCGCGCTCCCTCTCCCATCTCCTGTCCCTCGACGCTGTCGATGACGCGCTGGACGAGGGAGGAGTGACGGACCTTGAGGAGCGCGTAGCCCTGGTGCTCCTTGTCTGCGTCCCTCCTGCTTCTCTTCTCCTCGAACGCCACGACCAGCAGCTCCGAGATCGCGTCGCTGACCCTCCTCTCCTCCTCTCCTTGCAGTGGCAGCTGACCGAGAAAGCGAGAAAGCGCCGCCTCCACCTTATGCATGGGACTATGCCAGTCAAGGAAGCCGACGTAGACCCAAACGTTCCCGTCCTCCCTCCCTCCCTCTCCTCCCTCCCCTCCCCTCCCCTTCCCTTCCCCTCCCTCCCTCCTCTCCCTCTCCCCCCCCCGCCCTCCCGAGTGAAGAAGGAGAGCAACGATGCGAGATGATACCGCGTGCCTGAGCGGGGAAGATGATGAGAGAACATCTAGAGAGCTCAAAAATGCCTTCACCTGATCTCACTGCTACTCGAACGACGAAA
>NW_005434630.1:559252-559403 GCF_000315625.1 Guillardia theta CCMP2712
AGCCTGTGGCGTTCCGCCTCGCATCATCACCCAAGTCCACCAAGCTTCCGCCCGGTGAGCAATGGCGACCGCCACCTTGAAGTCGGCGCAGGATCGGCATTGGTAAAGATGGGCCCTCGGCCTCGCCCGCACAGTCCAGACACACTCCCCC
>NW_005434630.1:560079-560545 GCF_000315625.1 Guillardia theta CCMP2712
GGGCTCCGGGTGATCCGCCCCCCAATTCACCCACGTGATCGCTTCACTGATGACGGCGGAGACTTTTCCTTGCTCTGTTTCCAGCCTGTGGCGTTCCGCCTCGCATCATCACCCAAGTCCACCAAGCTTCCGCCCGGTGAGCAATGGCGACCGCCACCTTGAAGTCGGCGCAGGATCGGCATTGGTAAAGATGGGCCCTCGGCCTCGCCCGCACAGTCCAGACACACTCCCCCCGCTCGGGCTACAGCCAGGCGCGACCCTGGCCGGGAAAGCTCTCCGAGGCATCGAACCTCGCCATAAGGGCCTTCAACCCTGAGAGCCGCCTCTCCTCCCCTCCCCTCCCCTCCCCTCCCTTGACGCTCCCCAGAGGTTGCGAGCCCCTGACCCTGGGCCTTCCCCCAGAGAGAGCAAAACATTGCGCGTGCCTGTCCCATCCTAGCAGGGCTCCGGGTGATCCGCCCCCCAA
>NW_005434630.1:560652-561817 GCF_000315625.1 Guillardia theta CCMP2712
CCCGGTGAGCAATGCAGACCAGAACTCTTGAAGTCGTAGCAGAGATCGGCACTTGTAAAGATGGCAGGCATGCCTCGTCTGCACAGACCAGCCACACTCTCTCCTCTCGGGCTACAGCCAGGCGCGACCCTGTCCGGGAAAGCTCTTCGAGGCATCGAGCCTCGCCATAAGGGCCTTCAACCAGGAGAGCCTCCTCTCCTCCCCTCCCCTCCCCTCCCCTCCCTTGACGCTCCCCAGAGGTTGCGAGCCCCTGACCCTGGGCCTTCCCCCAGAGAGAGCAAAACATTGCGCGTGCCTGTCCCATCCTAGCAGGGCTCCGGGTGATCCGCCCCCCAATTCACCCACGTGATCGCTTCACTGATGACGGCGGAGACTTTTCCTTGCTCTGTTTCCAGCCTGTGGCGTTCCGCCTCGCATCATCACCCAAGTCCACCAAGCTTCCGCCCGGTGAGCAATGGCGACCGCCACCTTGAAGTCGGCGCAGGATCGGCATTGGTAAAGATGGGCCCTCGGCCTCGCCCGCACAGTCCAGACACACTCCCCCCGCTCGGGCTACAGCCAGGCGCGACCCTGGCCGGGAAAGCTCTCCGAGGCATCGAACCTCGCCATAAGGGCCTTCAACCCTGAGAGCCGCCTCTCCTCCCCTCCCCTCCCCTCCCCTCCCCTCCCCTCCCATCCCTTGACGCTCCCCAGAGGTTGCGAGCCCCTGACCCTGGGCCTTCCCCCAGAGAGAGCAAAACATTGCGCGTGCCTGTCCCATCCTAGCAGGGCTCCGGGTGATCCGCCCCCCAATTCACCCACGTGATCGCTTCACTGATGACGGCGGAGACTTTTCCTTGCTCTGTTTCCAGCCTGTGGCGTTCCGCCTCGCATCATCACCCAAGTCCACCAAGCTTCCGCCCGGTGAGCAATGGCGACCGCCACCTTGAAGTCGGCGCAGGATCGGCATTGGTAAAGATGGGCCCTCGGCCTCGCCCGCACAGTCCAGACACACTCCCCCCGCTCGGGCTACAGCCAGGCGCGACCCTGGCCGGGAAAGCTCTCCGAGGCATCGAACCTCGCCATAAGGGCCTTCAACCCTGAGAGCCGCCTCTCCTCCCCTCCCCTCCCCTCCCTTGCCGCAGGTGAGGGGGAGGGAGGGCAAAAGCTTTCCATATTATTGGGC
>NW_005434630.1:561917-563712 GCF_000315625.1 Guillardia theta CCMP2712
CGATCTCTTCGCGTATGCGACGCCAGCAGCTCGGGACATCGCGCGCCGGCTGCAGGAGTTCATGCGGGAGTGCGTGTATCCGGCCGAGGAGAGCGTCATGCGCCATGCGCAGGGCAAGGAGCGCTGGACGGTACCGGCAGAGGTGGAGGAGCTCAAGGAGGAGGCGAAGAGGAGGGGCCTCTGGAACCTCTGGATCACGCGCGACCTTGATCCCGGACATGATGGCGCGGGCTTGACCAACGTCGACTACGCGGGGCTCGCGGAGGTGCTGGGGGCGGTTCCCTTCGCATCCGAGCTGGTCAACTGCTCGGCGCCGGACACAGGGAACATGGAGGTGCTGCTCAAGTACGGGAGCGAAGAGCTCAAGCGCAAGTTCCTCCCCGACCTCCTCAGCGGCAAAGCAAGGAGCTGCTTCGCCATGACTGAACCAGCCGTCGCCTCCTCCGATGCCACCAACGTGCAGTCGACGATCCGGAGGGAGGGCGATCGCTACGTGCTCAACGGGAGGAAGTGGTGGACGTCAGGCGCCATGGATCCGCGATGCAGCGTCATGATCTTCATGGGCAAGACGGACCCGTCGGCTCCTCGTCACCAGCAGCAGTCCATGGTTGTCGTTCCCATGCCCTCCCCGGGACTCCGCGTCCTCCGTCCCCTCAGAGTCTTCGGCTTCGACGACGCTCCTCACGGCCATGCGGAGGTCGAGCTCAAGGACGTCTCAGTCCCCGCCAGTCACCTCCTCCTCGGCGAGGGTCGAGGCTTCGAGATCGCGCAGGGCAGGCTCGGGCCTGGGCGCATCCACCACTGCATGAGGCTCATCGGACTCGCTGAACGTTCGCTGGCGCTCATGTGCAAGCGAGCCAAGCAACGAGTCGCCTTCGGGAAGAAGCTGGAGGAACAAGGGACCATCAGGGCTGACATCGCTCGCGCTAGGCTCATGATCAACCAGGTCTCCTCTTGCCGCTGCCCTCCGCTTCTCCTCCCTGCCTCTCACCTTCTCTCAGACTCGACTCCTCTGCCTCGACGCCGCTCGTGCCATCGACATGGGAGGACCCAAGGCAGCGCGGGAGGCCATCGCGCTCATCAAGGTGACGGGAGGAGGAGGAGGAGGAGTCCCTGACGCCCTGCAGGTCGCGGCACCTCAGATGGCAGTCTGGGTCACCGACAGAGCCATGCAGGTTCAGTCCCTCATCACCCTACTGCTCCTCTTGCTCCTGCTCTCCCTTCGCCTTGTTGTCGTTCCTCCTTCTCCATCCCCCTCATCCTAGAGCGAGGGTTCTCTGCTTCTCTTTCCCTCACGTGCAGCAGGTGCATGGAGCCGCAGGCTTCTGCGACGACTTTCCTCTCTCCTTCCTCTACGCTCAGGTAACATCAGCACATCTTGACCCACACCCCCTCATCTCGAGCAGGCGCGAACCCTCCAGATGGCCGACGGACCTGACGAGGTTCACTTGGAAAGCATCGCAAGGATGGAGCTCAACAAGCACAAACAAGACTAGAACAACAAATCAGATGCATCTACAATACAACCAATCGAAACGCAAAGACAACCTTCAACCCTGAGAGCCGCCTCTCCTCCCCTCCCCTCCCCTCCCCTCCCCTCCCCTCCCCTCCCCTCCCCTCCCCTCCCCTCCCTTGACGCTCCCCAGAGGTTGCGAGCCCCTGACCCTGGGCCTTCCCCCAGAGAGAGCAAAACATAGAGAGCAAAACATTGCGCGTGCCTGTCCCATCCTAGCAGGGCTCCGGGTGATCCGCCCCCCAATTCACCCACGTGATCGCTTCACTGATGACGGCGGAG
>NW_005434630.1:563812-563913 GCF_000315625.1 Guillardia theta CCMP2712
CACCCAAGTCCACCAAGCTTCCGCCCGGTGAGCAATGGCGACCGCCACCTTGAAGTCGGCGCAGGATCGGCATTGGTAAAGATGGGCCCTCGGCCTCGCCC
>NW_005434630.1:564248-565641 GCF_000315625.1 Guillardia theta CCMP2712
ATCATCACCCAAGTCCACCAAGCTTCCGCCCGGTGAGCAATGGCGACCGCCACCTTGAAGTCGGCGCAGGATCGGCATTGGTAAAGATGGGCCCTCGGCCTCGCCCGCACAGTCCAGACACACTCCCCCCGCTCGGGCTACAGCCAGGCGCGACCCTGGCCGGGAAAGCTCTCCGAGGCATCGAACCTCGCCATAAGGGCCTTCAACCCTGAGAGCCGCCTCTCCTCCCCTCCCCAAGCATCTAGGAGCTTCCCGTCCCCTCCCCTCCCCTCCCCTCCCTTGACGCTCCCCAGAGGTTGCGAGCCCCTGGCCCTGGGCCTTCCCCCACAGAGAGAACAACATTGACCGTGCCTGTCCCATCGTGGCAGGTCTCCGGGTGATCCGCCCCCCAATTCACCCACGTGATCGCTTCACTGATGACGGCGGAGACTTTTCCTTGCTCTGTTTCCAGCCTGTGGCGTTCCGCCTCGCATCATCACCCAAGTCCACCAAGCTTCCGCCCGGTGAGCAATGGCGACCGCCACCTTGAAGTCGGCGCAGGATCGGCATTGGTAAAGATGGGCCCTCGGCCTCGCCCGCACAGTCCAGACACACTCCCCCCGCTCGGGCTACAGCCAGGCGCGACCCTGGCCGGGAAAGCTCTCCGAGGCATCGAACCTAGCCATAAGGCCATTAACCCCTGAGAGCCGCCTCTCCTCCCCTCCCCTCCCCTCCCTCCCTTGACGCTCCCCAGAGGTTGCGAGCCCCTGACCCTGGGCCTTCCCCCAGAGAGAGCAAAACATTGCGCGTGCCTGTCCCATCCTAGCAGGGCTCCGGGTGATCCGCCCCCCAATTCACCCACGTGATCGCTTCACTGATGACGGCGGAGACTTTTCCTTGCTCTGTTTCCAGCCTGTGGCGTTCCGCCTCGCATCATCACCCAAGTCCACCAAGCTTCCGCCCGGTGAGCAATGGCGACCGCCACCTTGAAGTCGGCGCAGGATCGGCATTGGTAAAGATGGGCCCTCGGCCTCGCCCGCACAGTCCAGACACACTCCCCCCGCTCGGGCTACAGCCAGGCGCGACCCTGGCCGGGAAAGCTCTCCGAGGCATCGAACCTCGCCATAAGGGCCTTCAACCCTGAGAGCCGCCTCTCCTCCCCTCCCCTCCCCTCCCCTCCCCTCCCCTCCCTTGACGCTCCCCAGAGGTTGCGAGCCCCTGACCCTGGGCCTTCCCCCAGAGAGAGCAAAACATTGCGCGTGCCTGTCCCATCCTAGCAGGGCTCCGGGTGATCCGCCCCCCAATTCACCCACGTGATCGCTTCACTGATGACGGCGGAGACTTTTCCTTGCTCTGTTTCCAGCCTGTGGCGTTCCGCCTCGCATCATCACCCAAGTCCACCAAGCTTCCGCCC
>NW_005434630.1:565755-565920 GCF_000315625.1 Guillardia theta CCMP2712
AGGCGCGACCCTGGCCGGGAAAGCTCTCCGAGGCATCGAACCTCGCCATAAGGGCCTTCAACCCTGAGAGCCGCCTCTCCTCCCCTCCCCTCCCCTCCCTTGACGCTCCCCAGAGGTTGCGAGCCCCTGACCCTGGGCCTTCCCCCAGAGAGAGCAAAACATTGC
>NW_005434630.1:566020-567038 GCF_000315625.1 Guillardia theta CCMP2712
CCGCCCCCCAATTCACCCACGTGATCGCTTCACTGATGACGGCGGAGACTTTTCCTTGCTCTGTTTCCAGCCTGTGGCGTTCCGCCTCGCATCATCACCCAAGTCCACCAAGCTTCCGCCCGGTGAGCAATGGCGACCGCCACCTTGAAGTCGGCGCAGGATCGGCATTGGTAAAGATGGGCCCTCGGCCTCGCCCGCACAGTCCAGACACACTCCCCCCGCTCGGGCTACAGCCAGGCGCGACCCTGGCCGGGAAAGCTCTCCGAGGCATCGAACCTCGCCATAAGGGCCTTCAACCCTGAGAGCCGCCTCTCCTCCCCTCCCCTCCCCTCCCCTCCCCTCCCCTCCCCTCCCTTGACGCTCCCCAGACTGACCCTGGCCTTCCCCCAGAGCCTTCCCCCAGAGAGAGCAAAACATTGCGCGTGCCTGTCCCATCCTAGCAGGGCTCCGGGTGATCCGCCCCCCAATTCACCCACGTGATCGCTTCACTGATGACGGCGGAGACTTTTCCTTGCTCTGTTTCCAGCCTGTGGCGTTCCGCCTCGCATCATCACCCAAGTCCACCAAGCTTCCGCCCGGTGAGCAATGGCGACCGCCACCTTGAAGTCGGCGCAGGATCGGCATTGGTAAAGATGGGCCCTCGGCCTCGCCCGCACAGTCCAGACACACTCCCCCCGCTCGGGCTACAGCCAGGCGCGACCCTGGCCGGGAAAGCTCTCCGAGGCATCGAACCTCGCCATAAGGGCCTTCAACCCTGAGAGCCGCCTCTCCTCTCCTCCCCTCCCCTCCCCTCCCCTCCCCTCCCCTCCCTTGACGCTCCCCAGAGGTTGCGAGCCCCTGACCCTGGGCCTTCCCCCAGAGAGAGCAAAACATTGCGCGTGCCTGTCCCATCCTAGCAGGGCTCCGGGTGATCCGCCCCCCAATTCACCCACGTGATCGCTTCACTGATGACGGCGGAGACTTTTCCTTGCTCTGTTTCCAGCCTGTGGCGTTCCGCCTCGCATCATCACCCAAGTCC
>NW_005434630.1:567705-572710 GCF_000315625.1 Guillardia theta CCMP2712
CTCCCCCTCCCCTCCCCTCCCCTCCCTTGACGCTCCCCAGAGGTTGCGAGCCCCTGACCCTGGGCCTTCCCCCAGAGAGAGCAAAACATTGCGCGTGCCTGTCCCATCCTAGCAGGGCTCCGGGTGATCCGCCCCCCAATTCACCCACGTGATCGCTTCACTGATGACGGCGGAGACTTTTCCTTGCTCTGTTTCCAGCCTGTGGCGTTCCGCCTCGCATCATCACCCAAGTCCACCAAGCTTCCGCCCGGTGAGCAATGGCGACCGCCACCTTGAAGTCGGCGCAGGATCGGCATTGGTAAAGAGTCGGGCCCTCGGCCTCGCCCGCACAGTCCAGACACACTCCCCCCGCTCGGGCTACAGCCAGGCGCGACCCTGGCCGGGAAAGCTCTCCGAGGCATCGAACCTCGCCATAAGGGCCTTCAACCCTGAGAGCCGCCTCTCCTCCCCTCCCCTCCCCTCCCCTCCCTTGACGCTCCCCAGAGGTTGCGAGCCCCTGACCCTGGGCCTTCCCCCAGAGAGAGCAAAACATTGCGCGTGCCTGTCCCATCCTAGCAGGGCTCCGGGTGATCCGCCCCCCAATTCACCCACGTGATCGCTTCACTGATGACGGCGGAGACTTTTCCTTGCTCTGTTTCCAGCCTGTGGCGTTCCGCCTCGCATCATCACCCAAGTCCACCAAGCTTCCGCCCGGTGAGCAATGGCGACCGCCACCTTGAAGTCGGCGCAGGATCGGCATTGGTAAAGATGGGCCCTCGGCCTCGCCCGCACAGTCCAGACACACTCCCCCCGCTCGGGCTACAGCCAGGCGCGACCCTGGCCGGGAAAGCTCTCCGAGGCATCGAACCTCGCCATAAGGGCCTTCAACCCTGAGAGCTATTGTTTTGTTGTGTTCAAATTAATTGTGCATCTGGTCGGACCATCCATGCACAAAAGAGAAGAGGAAGTTGTTTCGGTTCGAGGAGGTTGAGAAGTGCATGAGGAATGATGAGGAGGACATGGACCAGGAGGAGGACGAGGAGGAGCCAGACGAGGACGTGGACGAGGACGAGGTAGCAGCAGAAGGTATGAGGAGGAAGAGGAGGAAGAAGAGGAAATATAAGGATTTATCAGGAGGAAGACGAGGAGTTGGAGGAAGCAGGAGGTATGAGGAGGAGGAGGAGGAGGAGGAAGCAGGAGGTATGAGGAGGAGGAGGAGGAGCAGGAAGCAGAAGCAGGAGCAGCGGCAAGAAGAGGAGGAAGCAAGAGGAGGAGGAGGGGTGGGGGGGGGGCGAGCAGGAGAAATCCGCGGCCTCTGCTGCTGCTTTATGCTGCCCCTCCGCACGAGGGTGAAGAAAAAAGAAAGGGGGAGAGCAGAGGAAACTTCTGTCACCACCCCCACCCTCTCATTTGTACCCCCACCATCTGCAAACCCCCTTCTTTTTTCTACACCCCTTCATTTCTCCTGGTTGTACCCCATGATTGTAGTCCAACTTCCATCACCCCAGGATGCCTACCCCTTCTTATCTCATACCCAACCCCGTGTCCATCCTTCTTTCGTCTCACAGACCCCTGGTTATCGACCCGGGAGTTATCACCCCGCTCCCTCCCCTTTCCTTCTGGACATCAGATAGGGTAGGTGGGGTGGTGATACGTTACGAACTTGGAGGGTAGTCAATGGGGGTGGTCCAAGAGCAATTGGGGGTGGGTGAAGTTTGGGGTGGCCAAGGACAAACTTGGTCGCCCGGGGGGTGGGGGTATGAATGGATAGGAATGGGGGGTAGGGTAGTAGCAAGGGGGTAAGGGGGATGGTGGTTGTAAGTTCTTACATCACACCGGTTATAACAAGGGGTATTCCAGGGGTTTAGGGGTGGGCGTAGTGGGTCATGGCAGTCCAAGGTGGGGTACCGGGAGGGTAGTATGAAGGGGGTGGGAGGGGATGGGGTGGAGTAGGAGGGGAAGCATTGGTTTGGAAGGCGCGTGCTATCATGGCAGGGAGAGGAGGAGCAAGAGGAGAAGAGAGCACTCTCCTGGGGTGACCCGCTCATAGCCCCATACCCATTCATCCGAAACTCAAAACTTAACACAAGATTTCTGTCACCTCCTTTCCTGTAAGAAGAACCTTGCAGTTTCCTTGGCCACGAGTTACCTGGGTAGAAGTGTTGTTGACGCAAAGTCTGCAGAGGGGCCGTGGATGCTGCTGCTTTGCTTGTCATTTTTAGGTTGTGGCAATAAGTTTGCATTACTTTACCAAGCAGTGTTGCTTGAAAGAACTTGATTGGAACCACTTGCTGCTCCTTGTTTCACGTCGGCAAGATGAAGCTCTACCGATGCTTTCTAGTTGTCTTCATTATGGTCTGTGTTCAACCACCTATACTTGGATTGTCTCTGTTTGATTTGAAAAACTGGCAGAATCCTACATACAATATCGCCGATGTGAATGCAGATTGTGGTTGTCTAATCGAATCTTCATGCAATCATGGTTTGAGTGGTCTTGCTGCTGCTAGGATCAGAGAACTGGAGCGATACGATGACAAATTCTCGGACATGGCATTTTTGCATCCCATTCTGAAGCCAATTGGAGCCGGCACCCACTCTCTTCCAGGGGTGTCATGTCATCTTGAAACCCGCGAACCAGCATTCTCACGATATCATGTTGTGGAGCATACGAATGCTTCGGCAGCCGATCACGTTGGTAAACCTGGCTTTCGTTTGGCCAGTAGCACGATGTCTGTGATTGCAAAGAGGAGGGCGACAGAAAAGAGTTTGAGATCTGACTCGGACTTGCGCGTAAGGGAACTCAATGATTTCACGAGAGCGATTAGGGCCGTTAAACTGCGAGAAAGTGTCAGCTTTAGAACAGGATGTGAGAAGAACCTGTACGATGAAGGTAGAATGTCCTTACAGGACTACCAATGCCGTCTACCTCTAATGACGAAACTCAAGACTCCATACCTGCTGAGCCCCCAAGGTTCAACGCCTTCTTCCATCCGAGGAGAGCTGGTTGCCAGCTCAACGGCTTGTCTGGAAGATATGAAATGGCCAAAACTTCCAGCCCTCTTATTTTTCGTAGACAGGATGGATCAACGGAGATTGATCGAGTGCTTCCGCAGTCAAAGACTCAACATTTTCATGCAAAGCCGAAGGCGATCGAACAGATCGATGTGGAAAAATCAGAAACATGGCTGGAGGAAGGTCATACCTTGGATTTGGAATTTGTTCCAAGGATTGCAGAATTTCTCACTTTGCTCTCTAAGAAGGGAGACAGGATACTGGCCAACAAGCACTCGATAAATGCAGAAACAGTTATCCGATCCAATTTTCATGCTCAGCGCAGGCCCAAAGTGTCGCTGAAAGATTATTGTGATCGCATATGCAAATACGGGGGTTGCAGCCCAGGATGCTTGCTTCTCGGCTTGATTTATCTGGACCGATTACTGGCGAAATGGCCTGGCTACATTGTTTCGGGATGCAACGTTCACAGATTGATCCTTTCGGCAACACTGCTTGCGACAAAACAGTGGGACGATACACATTACAACAATGCATTTTGGGCCAAGGTTAGCAAGCCTATATATTCCCTTAATCACAACGCTCACTTTGTTTGTCAGGTCGGGGGGATATCTATTGAGGAGTTGAATTCGCTTGAGTATCAATTTGCTTCGAAGATCAGGTGGAATCTTCACGTTCAACCGGATGAAATGGAGTCATACCGTCGAATCCTTTCTTTCACTGCGAATGACTGGTCAGAGATGAATCCGATTGGCGCGAAGGGCAAATTCGAAAGTTATTCAATGAGGCAGCTCCTCGACGCGCGAGGTGAGGTTGTCGCAAGAGGTTTGACGGCAGAAAAGAAAGCGTGTGATCAAGAGCGAGCTCGGTTAGCTTCTCTCTTGCCAGCTCCAGTCGCCGCGTAATGTTACTTTATTCTTTGATGTACATTATATATTGATTGTAAGGGATGTTGCCTTTCTCTCATTTGAGCTAATTTTCGAAACGACGTAGTTGTGTGGCGCATGAGCAGAAACAACAATGAGCAACAAAGCAGATCGGTAATGAAATCAATACCTCCTAGACATATGGAGCTCGGCTTGGTATCACCCCTGTCTTGGGTCGATTCCATTCTGTGCTGGGCCTGCAGAAATCTAACCTCCTTCAACTGCCATGTTATGCTTTCGCACCTCTCGCCAAACTCATCAGCTACCAATGCTAGGTGAAAGGCTCGGACCTGCCAACACTGAGGTCGAGGCTGTCGGAGAGTCGAGATACCTTGCCGGCAGCTGTGCCGCACGCGTACCCGATCCTCACTTTCTTGGTGTTGTGCCACATCACGTCACAGGTCCAGTTGGGATGGACCTGCCCGGCGAACCTTCAGAGCAAGAGGAGAAGGCGAGGGCAGCTGGACCTTCACGATGACTCCGGTTCCTCCCTTGGACGGGTCAGCCCGCTGTGTTTCCGATCTTCTTTCTAGCGCCTAGAGATTGGACGAGTGTTACTCTTCGGAGCTAACTGGCAACAATGACCTGCTCCGTTAGTTTCACCGTCATCCCTACGCGAGGCTGGACATCTCTTCCTATGAGCCTTTCCTGTTACATCCGTGAGATCTCAGGGAGAAGAGACCAACAGATACCGCTTGAGAGATTGTGACTGACATTCCTGCGATCTGCCACCATGTTTTCGCAACACATCAGCATGAATAATTGCAAGTTGTCTCGCTTCGCCTCATCCCACCCCGTACCTTTCCTGTCCTTCTTTCCTTCCTCTCCCCTCTCCTCCCCCCCTCCCTTCCTCCCACTCCCCCTCCCTCCCCCCACTCCCCCTTCCTTCCCCTCCCCTCCCCCTCCCTTCCCCTCCCTTCCCCTCCCCTCCCTTCCCCTCCCCTCCCCCTCCCTTCCCTTCCCCTCCTCTCCCTTCCCCTCCCCTCCGTTCCCTTCCCCTCCGTTCCCTTCCCCTCCTCTCCCTTCCCCTCCTCTCCGTTCCCTTCCCTTCCCCTCCCTTCCCCTCCTCTCCTCTCCTCTTTCCTCCC
>NW_005434629.1:0-5000 GCF_000315625.1 Guillardia theta CCMP2712
CCTCCTCCTCCTCCTCCTCCTCCTCTCGCTCCTCCTCCTCCTCCTCCTCCTCCTCCTCCTCCTCCTCCTCCTCCTGCTCCTCCTCCTCCTTTTGCTTCTCCTTCTCGTTCCTCTCCAGCCTGACGCTCTTACTCAGGCTGGTGATCGTGTCCTCTCTATCGATGGAACCCCACTGGACGAGGTACAGGGAGGAGGGAAGGAAAGGATGTCAAGAACGGAGGGAGGAGGAGGAGGAGGAGGAGGAGGAGGAGGAGGAGGAGGAGGAGGAGGAGGAGGAGGAGGAGGCCTTGGTGTCTGGTGGAGGGAGAGGCGGGTACCGAGCAGGAGCTGGTGGCAGGTATCGGATGCGATGCATCTCTCCAAGCTCACGCACGGACCCCTCGGCAGCAGCGTCATCCTCCACGTGCTCGCCTGCTGCTCCTGCCCGCTCAGTCACTCGCATGCGCAGGTACTGCGGGTGGACGGGAACGAGGAGCGACTTGTGATCCTGAGGGGAAGCTGAAGAGACGGAGAGGCGGGAGGATGAGAGGTAGTAGCCAAGTGAATGAGCGAGGAAGACGAGGAGGGAGGGAGGGAGGGAGGGAGGGAGGGAGGAAGGGAGGAGGGTTCAGTCTTAGTTGATTGATAAAGAATATTCAATGAGTTCAGATCTTCCCTCCAAGCGCTTCCTTGAAACTCTTCAGCTGCTCCTGAGAGATCCCAAGTCAGACCAATCATCATCTCGATCTCTTCTCCTCCTCCCCCTCCTTCACTCTCAACTCCTTCTCCCCCTCCTTCACTCTCAACTCCTCCTCCCCCTCCCTCACTCGCTCTCTTCTCCTCTTCCACTCCCTGCCTCTCGACTTCTCTCCTCACCGCATTCACCGCCGCCGCCTCAACGCTTGTCTTCGTCTCGAGGTTCTGAAGCTGGAAGGGGAAACGTCCGTGCTTGTCCGCACTGTCCGAGAATATGCTCTTGATGTTAGTCACTGCTCCACTTGGTCAGCACTCCTCCTCCTCCTCCTCCTCCTCCTCCTCCTCTCACCGGACGCGGAGAAGATGATCTCGGGATGAGCATGCAGGATGCTGGAGGCAACGAAAGTCACAAGGGAAGGAGCACCAGCGGCCTCTTGCCTGGGCTGCTGCGACAGGACCTGCACAGTCTGTCCCTGCACGTTCAGCCAGGCCGCCACCCATTTACTGGACGAGGGTGAGCGGGAGGAGAGGAAGGAAACTATAGCAGCACCTCCCGCTGATCTTCCTCTTCTTCACGTAGACCATCCCCACCGCCCTGCCGACTGAACTCACGCGCATGAGAGGCCTCGGACCTCGCTCACCTCACTATCACATCCTTGGTCAACAGCTTCTTCTCCAGCTTCATCGCAACGTCAGCGGCTGCTGCGGCTACAAGCAAGCAAGCACCTGTCGCACAGCCATGTCGATGGGCTGAGAGAGGACGAGGCTTGATGAGTCTCTCGTCCCAGTGGACCCAATGGAGGAACGAACATCCTTGTGCTGCACCTGCTACACAAGCCGCTAAGTCTCTCCTCCTCCTCCTCCTCCTCCTCTCACCACTGCCTCCATCGCTTCGCGAGCCTGCACGCCACGTTAGTCACAGGCCGACGAACTCGCAGCACGTGACCTCCTTCATGGAGTTTTCGCTGACGTTGGAGATCTGAGAGATCTTGCAGCAGTTTTCAGCGACTTGCGGACAGTCATTAAAGGTACCAGCGTCGGGTCTTCCAGCACTTCGCTTTCTTCCAACTCCGCCGCTCCTTCTCTTCGAGCTCCTTCATCGTGAATCTCCTGGATCCCTCCCTTGAAGGAAGACCGCATCTAGCCAGCAATCACCTTCACCCATCTCCCTCGCTCTGCTCTCCTACTCCCCCTCTGCCTGCCCCTCACTCCTCTCTCTGATCTTCTCTATCGACAGACCTGCTGATTCTCCTTGCGCAGCTTTCCTCTAAATTGTCCCATCTTGCAGTGATATCAGCCACTTGAAACAGTGGCAATACACGCGTGCAGGAGCAATCATGGAGCAGAAATAAGGAAGTACGAGCGAGGGAAGCAGGGAGGGTCAGGATGAGACAGCGGGAGAGGGATCAAGTGGGAAGAGAGGGGGGGGGGGAGGAGGGAGGGAGAAAGGAAGGGGGCAAGTGTTATCAGCTCGGCTTCAGTAGAACATCACCTTAATACTGTTGAAGTCAGGAGGGAAAATTTCCAGATCTTCTCCGAATGATCTCTCCGAGGACTGGGCAACGAACGTGAGCTGGAGCCCTTGACACGCTCAACAAGTTTCTCACCTGCTCCTCTCTTCCTCCATCCCCCACATGGGTTGCTAGCGCAACTTCCAGCGCTGGGATGCGTCGTACCCCTTCGCTCTCCACCTCCTTGTCCCGCTTCCCCGACAACTTATGCGCGCTCTGTGGACCAGTCCTGACTGACCCGTCGGAACTGCAAGTACGATGGTCACGGGGGCTGCTGGTCTCGCAGCCAGGCTGGAGGTCGCATGCAAGGCCTTACCGGTCTCTGTCGCTCAAGCTCGAGTCTCCTTTCACATCTTTGCTTATCCTGCCGTATATAAGCGCCGACCACCAGATCGGCTCAACTCACTTGGCTTTCAGCTCGAACTGATCGTCGTCGTCATCACTGCCCAGCACGTCAGCGGCTGACCTGCTGCCAGCACTCTCTGAGCTCTCACCTGTCTCCCTTGCAGCAGTTCGAACGACGAACGGGCGCGCAACACTACATGACGAAGATCAGACACGACGCAACCTGGTCGACCCTAGAGCACCTTGACAAGCACTTCGCATCTCCTGTCACTCCTGCCGTTGGGCATCGAGTTGATTTCGAGTCAACTGTCGAAGCTTTCAGTGACTTGATACATAGGCTTTTGACTGCTCCATTTCATCCTTTCTTCCTGCCAACTCTGTCCTAGAATCCTTACTACACCGAAATATCGCTTCATATGTAACAGACATCTAATCGTGCCGTGAGGGTCTTCACGGCATTGCAAGTTGCTGATGAATCGATTCTCCATCACTCACTCACTCACTCACTCACTCCTCTCCTCTCCTCTCGCATCATCACGTCTCGACTCGTTTGTTGCGATTTTCATTCGATTCGTCGATTGGCCAAGAAAACACTTTCATGCTATGACATCCTCTAGCATCATCTTCTTGAATGAAATTCCTTTCAGTCCTCTTCTCTCTCCTCTCTCATCTCCTCTCTCATCTCCTCTTCTCCTCTCCCTTCCTCTCCCCTCCTCTCTCCTCTCCTCTTTCCTCCTTACCTGCCGTCGGCTTACTCCTTCCTGTCGGTACCACCCTGACCTTCAAATGACCCCCAGTACCCTTCTTCTCATATCCAATCACCCGGTACTATCTCAGTAGTACCCCTACCTCCTATGAATTGAAGTACCCCCACCCCTCGTCGAAGGTTATTTTGGGCAAACTCTCTGAGCGGCCTGATCCCAATAGAGGTTTAAGGGCCCTCATCCCCTTCATTCCCCGTTCCGAAGTTCGGCTCCGAGGCAGGCACGGCAGCAGGGCTCCGAGAGCCAGTAACTCGCGGCGGCGGCCGCCGGCCGGGCCCAGCCCGCCGCCGGGGTCCCGGGCCGGGGGCCTCCGAGCCTCGAGTCCCGGCCCGTCCGAGCCGCACAGGCTCAGGCTTGAAAGTTGGTCTTTGGCAGTGCACCCCTCCCGGAGTCCGATCAGACTTTCCGAACTCTCCGCTCGGCCCCAACTTCAAGCCAAGGGTTCCGAGTTCTCATGCTGATTGTCGGAGTCGTGTGTCACTAGCTAGTATGAACAAAATCGTGACTCCGATCCGTGAGCCGGGCTCCTACGGCCGTTCAAAACAAGTTCAAAGCTAAAAAAGAGTTTGACTGGCGGTTATCACACGGCCGTTACAATTGATACAACGTTAAGGCGGTTGCCCGAGGGGAATGCAATATGGCGGATGACAATGAGGCGATGAGCACGGCGGAGGGAGGAGAGGAGAGGCAGCAGGAGCAGCAGGAGCAGCAGGATAAGCAGGAGCAGCAGGAGCAGCAGGGGCAGAAGGATCAGGAACAAGAGCAGGAGAAGCAAGAGGAGGAGGAGGAAGTCAAGCAAGGCGAGGTCAGCGACAAGACGGAAGCTCAAGAGAGCTCGAAGCAAGCACCCGAAGATGCTCCTGCTGCGGCGTCTGACGAGCCGATGGATGCGCAAGAACCCACGCAGCCTGTCACTGGCACGAGCGAGGAAGGGAACGCTGAGGATCCGGTCGACAGAGCGCCAGACGCTGGACCGCCAGTTGAAGAGGTGGTGGACGAGGAGCAAGTGGCAAGAGAGCGAGCGAACGCCATCATCCTCGCCTGCGTCCAGTGGATTGAAAGTCGAATTGAGATTCCAAATGCAGGGCGTTCGGACTCGCTCCCCGAAGAATGCCGGCTGGTGATTACAGAGTTTGTAACCAACGAGTCCAAAGATTCACTGTTCGTATTCAAAGACAAGGGAGAAAGCTCCATGAAGGCTCAGTTCTATCCTCCTCCTGCTGATGTGATCGAGGGGACAGTATCATACTTCCTCAAAGAGAATGAAGAGCAGAGCTTGACTGAGCTGTTCGAACAAAACCAGCTGACTGAGGGCATTTTGTTTGGATTCTTACAACCTGACAACATGGTCGATGATTTGGTTTCGATGGTGGGGAACTTGTTTCTCCCCCAGGTACGCGGAAAGAATCCCTGGCCGATCGCCATCAACAAGGACATCATCGGCAGTCTTGAGAGTTTCATGGGGAACATGACGGATATCGCCAACCTTGTTGCTGGTAAAACCATCTTGTATGTCCCACAGGACGACCTTGAGAACGTGAGTCATCATTGACCTGTGTGACTTCAGTCACTTGTGACATCGCTGGCAGATCGCCTGGTGCGCCAAAGACAAGGACCTCGTTCAGCGGCTGGAAAGCTGTGTGATTCATTGGACGAGGCAGATTAAGGGAGTCGTGGCAAGCGGGCTGGGGTATGAGGTACGCCT